>NW_006239691.1:89719-123712 GCF_000226075.1 Solanum tuberosum | reverse complement strand
GAAAGAATAGAATGGTACGATTTAGAAATAAATTCAGATTAAAATGAATTACGAATATTTACAATATTGGATAGAATCTATAGAAGATATAAAACTATTGGAACAATTAATGGAGGAAAATTTATGCATGTACCAAAGAACCCAAGATATGTTATATCTATAATATATCATAAATAATATTAAAGAAATATTCAGATTAAAACAACTATCGGAAGAATATTACAATAAATATTACTTCATATTACCATGAATTTAGCACTACCACATAACACACTACTACTTCTAGGACTTCCCCAACTATCAGTTCCGCAACGAAAAATGGTATCAGATTAATTATCAAGACAAAGCTACTCAGACTGAGAACGAAAATACCATGGAAGAGATACTCAAAGCCATAACTACACTTTGTATAAAAGTGGACAATATGGACAACGAAATACAAAAGCTAAAGACTAATGAAGATAATCTTAAGTCTAAAGCTAGTCAGCAGCATGACTATAAAAATGCGGAGCTACGTCGATCGGAAGACGGAAAAATCCAGAGCCAAAAGGAGACGATGGAAAACTCCCTAAAACCCATAACATTTGATTAAATATATCTGCAGGTACAAGCAAACAAGTTAGTGATAAACATAAAAATGGTATTGAATGATTAGATATTATATTTGGTTTATGGGGTAGGCATATGTGGTAGAAATTGTTGCCAAGGAATCACTGGTAGGTTAATAACTAACTATTAATGATTATTGACCAATGGTATAAGTTTTCGGCTGGAAAAAATTAGGTAAATAAAATATTTTTTGGAGTTTGGTGTTACTCTACACATGATGGTTACTGATGTGGGGGTACACAATTGTTAGCTATAGGAAATTAATTCTTGGCAAAACAAAGATAGTGCTAGGGTACTTCCATTTTTGTTAATGGTTACAGACTGCGAATGATTTGTTTTTAATTTTGGAATTCTCTAATAATTATTACTTTAAAGTTAAACTTTAATATATGGATATAGAAAATTAAGTTTTGGTTGTATTGTATTCCGTAGATTTATGATATTTGGAGGGGTGAAACTTAATCCTAGGCTTGATATTTAGGAAATATAAGAAGTGACATATTAGTTGGCACCACAATTAGGAGCTTGATTATAGCAATTTGATGAGTTTTTGGTTTAGGTTAGAACTGTAGTAATATGAGTGTCTATGAACTCACTTACTTATGAATATTGCATAATTGGTAGATTGGGAACGTTCTGAAGCTTTGCGAAAAGGGAAGGAAAAATCTTAAGGATTTGTGGACGTGTTCGGCCTTCAAGGTATGATAAGACTTTCTAGACTTCATTGAAGGACGTTTTTCTAATTAAAGATTAAAAATGGAATAGACCATGGGTAAGGGTGAAAGATGGGGTCCCGTACCGATGGTGTGACGGGCGTTGGTACGAGTACTGATGTTATAAAGGGAAAGTTTATTACTATAGAATGCGGATTGAAATTCAAAAATGCCAAAGCATATGGGCATTAGTTGATATATTATTGGCTTGATTTAATATGTGTGATTGTGTTCTTTATTAATAAAAGTTAGCCAAGATCTATATTCGAGAGATAGTTTGTTTGCATGGGGTTCCCATTTCTATTATTTCAGATCGTGGAACACAATTTACATCTCATTTCTTACGGTCTATCCAGAAAGAGTTGGGCAATCTGGTGGATCCTAATACAACTTTTCACCCTTAGACAGATGGTCAGTCTGAACGGACTATTCAGGTTATTGACAACATGTTGTGGGCGCGTGTGATCGACCTTGATGGTCATTGGGATCAATTTTTTCCTTTAGCGAAGTTTGCTTACAATAATAGTTACCATTCGATCATTGAGATGGAACCATTTGAGGAGTTGTATGGTAGGAGATGTCGATCTCCAATTGGTTGGTTTGATGCATTTGAGGTTTGACCGTGGGGTACAGATTTGTTGAGGGAGTCCTTGGACAATGTCAAGTTGATCCAAGATAGACTCTCAAGGATCAGAGTAGGCAAAATATTTATGCAGATCAAAAGGTTCGTAATTTGGAGTTCATGGTTGGAGAATGGGTTCTATTGAAGGTTTCGCCCATGAAAGGTGTGATGAGATTTGGAAAGATGGGCAAGTTGAGCCTGTGGTATATTGGTCCTTTCGAGATTGTTGAGCGTATTGGTGAGGTGGCGTATGAGTTGTCTTTGCCACCTGGTTTGTTGAGTGTTCACCCCGTCTTTCATATTTCGATGTTGAAAAAGTATCATTAGGGTGGTTCTCGTTTGATTCAATGGGATTCGGTGTTACTTGATTAGAATTTGACTTTTGAGGAGGAGCCGGTAACCATTTTGGATAGGCAAATTCAAAAGTTGAGGTCGAAAGAGATTTCTTAAGTAAAGGTTCAATGGAAGCATCGTCTGGTGGAGGAAGCTACATAGGAGACCGAGTCAGACATGAGGAGTAAATATCCTCAGATTTTTGAGCGTTTAGGTGCATTCTACTCTTTTACCGTTCGAGGACGAACGTTTGTTTATGTGGTAGGTGATGTAACGACCCGCTAGGTCGTTTTAAGAAGTAGGACTATTTTGACTCCTTCCGTAAGAATTTTGAATGGAAATTTTTAAAAATTCGATAACTACGATTATTTAATTAGCAGGTATTTATTAAATAAAGTAAATTAGTTGGTAGTTAAAGAGCTAAATTCATAATTTATTTTAATATCCAAGTAATTTGGCCCATATAAAAAGATGAATTAAGATTAATCAAGGGTTTATAATTCTTTGTCTTACCACAATCCACCTTAACTTCTATCTGCACACGACGAAGAGAACTACCACATTACTAGAACAAGAACGGAAGTCTGCAGGTAAAGAAAAAAAATAGCTACAACTTAATATTGTCGTTTATGTATGTATTGAATGATTAGATATTATAATTGGTTTATAGGGTAGGAATATGTGGTAGAAATTGTTGCCAAGGAATCACTGGTAGGTTAATAACTAACTATTAATGACTATTGACCAATGGTATAAGTTTTCGGTTGGAAAAAATTAGGTAAATAAAATAATTTTTGGAGTTTGGTGTTACTCTACACATGATGGTTGCTGATGTGGGGGTAAACAATTGTTAGCTATAGGAAATTAATTCTTGGCAAAACAAAGATAGTGCTAGGGTACTTCTATTTCTGTTAAAGCTTACAGGGTGCGAATGATTTGTTTTTAATTTTGGAATTCTCTAATAATTATTAATTTATAGTTGAAATTTAATATATGGATATAGAAAATTAAGTTTTGGTTGTATTGTATTCCGTAGATTTATGATATTTGGAGGGGTGAGACTTAATCCTAGGCTTGATTTTTAGGAAATATAGGAAGTGACATATTAGATGGCACCACAATTAGGAGCTTGATTATAGCAATTTGATGAGTTTTTGGTTTAGGTTAGAACTGTAGTAATATGAGTGTCTATGAACTCACTTACTTATGAATATTGCATAATTGGTAGATTAGGAACGTTCTGAAGCTTTGCGAAAAGGGAAGGAAAAATCTTAAGGATTTGTTGACGTGTTCGGCCTTCAAGGTATGATAAGACTTTCAAGACTTCATTGAAGGACGTTTTTCTAATTAAAAAATAAAAATGGAATAGACCATGGGTAAGGGTGAAAGATAGGGGGCTCGTACCAATGGTGTGACGGGCGTTGGTACGAGTACTGATGTTATAAAGGGAAAGTTTATTACTATAGAATGCGGATTGAAATTCAAAAATGCCAAAGCATATGGGCATTAGTTGATATATTATTGGCTTGATTTATTATGTGTGATTGTGTTCTTTATTCAGAGAAGTTAGCCAAGATCTATATTCGAGAGATAGTTCGTTTGCATGGGGTTCCCATTTCTATTATTTTAGATAGTGGCACACAGTTTACATCTCATTTCTGACGATCTATCCAGATAGAGTTGGGCAATCTGGTGGATCTTAATACAGCTTTTCACCCTCAGACAAATGGTCAGTCTGAACGGACTATTCAAGTTATTGACGACATGTTGTGGGCGCGTGTGATTGACCTTGATGGTCATTGGGATCAGTTTTTGCCTTTAGCGGAGTTTGCTTACAATAATAGTTACCATTCGATCATTGAGATGGAACCATTTGAGGCTTTGTATGGTAGGAGATGTCGATCTCCAATTGGTTGGTTTGATGCATTTGAGGTTTGACCGTGGGGTACAGATTTGTTGAGGGAGTCCTTGGACAATGTCAAGTTGATCCAAGATAGACTCTCAAGGATCAGAGTAGGCAAAAAAATTATGCAGATCGAAAGGTTCCTAATTTAGAGTTCATGGTTGGAGAGCGGGTTCTATTGAATGTTTCGCCCATGAAGGATGTGATGAGATTTGGAAAGAAGGGCAAGTTGAGCCTGTGGTATATTGGTCCTTTCGAGATTGTTGAGCGTATTGGTGATGTGGCGTATGAGTTGTCTTTGCCACCTGGTTTGTCGGGTGTTCACCCCGTCTTTCATATTTCGATGTTGAAAAAGTATCATTAGGGTGGTTCTTGTGTGATTCAATGGGATTCAGTGTTACTTGATTAGAATTTGACTTTTGAGGAGGAGCCGGTAACCATTTTGGATAGGCAAATTCAAAAGTTGAGGTCGAAAGAGATTTCTTAAGTAAAGGTTCAATGGAAGCATCGTCTGGTGGAGGAAGCTACATAGGAGACCGAGTCAGACATGAGGAGTAAATATCCTCAGATTTTTGAGCGTTTAGGTGCATTCTACTCTTTTACCGTTCGAGGACGAACGTTTGTTTATGTGGTAGGTGATGTAACGACCCGCTAGGTCGTTTTAAGAAGTAGGACTATTTTGACTCCTTCCGTAAGAATTTTGAATGGAAATTTTTAAAAATTCGATAACTACGATTATTTAATTAGCAGGTATTTATTAAATAAAGTAAATTAGTTGGTAGTTAAAGAGCTAAATTGACAATTTATTTTAATATCCAAGTAATTTGGCCCATATAAATGATGAATTAAGATTAATCAAGGGTTTATAATTCTTTGTCATACCACAATCCACCTTAACTTCTATCTACACACGACGAAGAGAACTACCACATTACTAGAACAAGAACGGAAGTCTCCACGTAAAGAAAAAAAAATAGCTACAACTTAATATTGTCGTTTATGTATGTATTGAATGATTAGATATTATATTTGGTTTATGGGCTAGGCATATGTGGTAGAAATTGTTGCCAAGGAATCACTGGTAGGTTAATAACTAACTATTAATGACTATTGACCAATGGTATAAGTTTTCGGTTGGAAAAATTAGGTAAATAAATAATTTTGGTAGTTTGGTTGTTACTTTACTACATGATGGTTGCTGATGTGGGGGTAAACGAATTGTTAGCTATAGGAAATTAATTCTTGGCAAAACAAAGATAGTGCTAGGGTACTTCCATTTTTGTTAAAGCTTACAGGGTGTGAATGATTTGTTTTTAATTTTGGAATTCTCTAATAATTATTAATTTATAGTTGAAATTTAATATATGGATATAGAAAATTAAGTTTTGGTTGTATTGTATTCCGTAGATTTATGATATTTGGAGGGGTGAGACTTAATCATAAGCTTGATTTTTAGGAAATATAAGATTCGTACATCTACAAGTGGTGATCAGTAGCTTATTCTTGTGCCTGCTTCTGGGAGCAGTATCCGGGGTAGAGGCAGGGGACAAGGTCAAGGTTGGGGTAAGGGTCGTATTATAGCACCCGTGGAAGGCCAAGTACCAATAGCTACCCAGGGACATGATAGAGTAGTACCTCATAATATAGATGTTGTTCCTGGGGATGTGCAGGATCGTGTTGAGGGGGATGGACCAGCTCAGGCTCCACCCAGTATTATTGTCGTCCCAGTGCTTCAAGATACCTTTGCTCGTACGTTAGGACTTCTAGAGGGGGTGGCTTAGGCGGGAACTTTGTATGTCACCTCTGATACCTCACAGACCCGTGTTCGAGGTCATACTCTAGATTCGATGGTTGCTCCAGATTCTCAGACTCCCAGGACTCAGCCAGTTGCTGTTATAGCTCCCTGTTTAGGTAGTATGGAATTGCCAGGTATTGCATCATACTTGGCGAGCAGGCCTTCCATGATTGTGGATGAACAAAAAATGTTTGGAAGGTTCAGACTAATGAATCCTCCGACTTATACTGGTGACTTAACTGAGGATGCATATGAATTTATAGTTAGTTGTCATAAGAGGTTGCATAATCTTGGATTAGTGGAGTCTCATGGAGTTAACTAGGCATCATTTCAGATGACTGGCTCTGCCAAGTAGTGGTGGAGGGATTATATTAGTAGTAGGCCAGCTGGATCCACTCCACTATCATGGACTCAGTTTACTCAAGTATTTCTAGCCAAGTTTGTTCCACAAAGTGAGAGAGAGCGCAAGAGGGTCTAGTTTGAGGGTTTGCAACAAGATGGTATGTCAGTCGTAGAGTATGAGGGTAAATTTCATGTCTTGGCTACGCATGCTTCGATGATACTTCCCACCGAGGCTGAGAGAGTGCGAAGGTTTTCCGTTCCAGAAGGTGGTAGATGATGCTAAGGAGTTAGAGATGATTTGACATGAGGGGTTTGAGCAATGTGAGGGAAAAAGGGCGCGTCATTCATGTGATTATGGTGGTGCTCCACCGAAGAGTTAAAGTAACTCAAGGAGAGGTTATCACTCTCAGTCTAGCAGACCCATTCATGTTGTTATACCAGCATTTGAGGCTGATTACGCTGGATATAGTTCTTCGATTTCAGTGCATACTTCACAGGGTTCATCTTACAGACCTGTAGGCCGTGGAGGGAATTCTAGTCATTCAGGTTCCTCTCATCCACCTACGTCTCGTAGGGGTTGGTTTGAGTGTGGTGATATGGGACACTTTGTGAAAGATTGCCCTAGGACCAGACGTGGTGGCTCGCATCAGGGTTCTCAGGCTTCGACTTTCAGGGCTGCATCACCTTCAACTAAGGGAGGTGTACAGAGTGACAGAGGTGGTTCTCATTCAGGTAGAGGTTGTTCTCCTTCTGGTCGAGGTGGTGGTCGTGGGGGTTCACAATCTGAGGGCGTTCGTTCTCACTATTATGTTTTTCCAGGTAGTCCAGAGGCTGAGACTTTAGATGCTGTTATCACTGGTATTATTCCGGTTTGTCATCGACCAGCTACTGTATTATTTGATCCAGGATCTACTTAATCTTATGTGTCCACATATTTTGCTTCGAGTCTGGATATATTAGGTGAGTCTCTTGATTTGCCGGTACATGTTTCTACTCCTGTTGGGGATTTTGTAGTGGTAGATCGGGTGTATCGACTATGTATAGTTACCTTGATGGGATATGACACCCACACAGATTTAAAAGTCTTAGGTATGGTAGATTTTGATGTGATTCTTGATATGGATTGGTTTTCTCCTCATCACGTAATTTTAAATTGTCATGCCAAGACAGTTACATTAGCTATGCCTGGAATTCCTGTAGTAGAATGAAGAGGTTCTCTTAGTCACCCTCCTAAAGGGGTGATATCATTTCTTAAGTCTCGTCACTTGGTAGTGAGGGGATTTTTGGCTTACTTGGAGCACATTCGAGATACTAGTGTTGAGACTCATATGCTTGAGTCTATTCCGGTGGTGAGTGAATTTTCGAAGGTATTTTCGACAGATTTACCAGGTCTTTCGCCTGATCATGATATTGATTTTTGTATTGACATAGAACTAGACACTCAGCCTATTTCCATTCCTCCTTATCGTATGGCACCGACCAAATTGAAAGAGTTGAAGGAACAGTTGCAGGATTTGTTGAGCAAGGGTTTTATAAGACCGAGTGTATCTCATTGGGGTGCTCCAGTGTTATTTGTGAAAAACAAATATGGTTCCATGTGTATGTGTATCAACTATCAACAGTTGAACAAGGTTACCATCAGAAATAAGTACCCGATACCTCGTATTGATGATTTATTTGATCAGCTGCAGAGTGCTTCAGTTTTCTCTAATATTGACTTGAGATCCGGTTATCATCAGCTGAAGGTTAGGGTGGAGGATATCCCTAAGACAACTTTTCGGACACGATATGGCCACAATGAGTTTTTGGTGATGTCTTTTTGGTTGACTAATGCCCCAACAGCTTTTATGGACTTGATGAATAAAGTGTTCAGACCGTACTTGGATTCCTTTGTTATTGTCTTCATAAATGATATATTGATATACTCTCATAGTAAGGAGGAACATGAGCATCATTTGAGGATTGTGCTTGGGATTCTGAAGGAGAAGAAGCTCTATGTAAAGTTTTCAAAGTGTGAGTTTTGGCTTAGTTTGGTAGCATTCTTGGGATATGTAGTGTCCAAGGAAGGTATTATGGTGGATCCTAAGAAGATTGAGGCAGTTCGAGATTGGGTTAGACCTGCTTTAGTTACGGAGATTCGGAGTTTCTTAGGCCTTGCAGGTTATTATCGATGATTTGTAGAGGGGTTCTCATCCATTGCATCCCTATTAACTAGATTGACCCAGAAAGAAGTGACTTTTCAGTGGTCTGACGAGTGTGAGGTGAGTTTCCAAAATCTCAAGACTTTATTGACTACTGCTCCGATTTTAACTCTACCCGTAGAGGGAGAGGGTTTTATTGTATATTGTGATGTTTCTCAGATTGGTCTTTGTTGTGTATTGATGAAGAAGAGGAAGGTGATAGCTCACGCTTCAAGGCAGTCGAAGATTAACAAGAAGAACTACCCTACTCATGACTTGGAGTTGGCGATTGTAGTGTTTACATTGAAGATTTGGAGGCATTACCTTTATAGGGTACATTGTGAGGTGTTCACGGATCATCGTAGTCTCCAGTATGTATTCAATCAGAGGGATCTCAATTTTAGGCAGCGGAGATGGTTGGAGTTGCTTCAAGACTACGACATGACTATTCTTTATCATCCAGGCAAGGCAAATGTGGTAGCAGATGCCTTGAGTCGAAAGGTGGTAAGTATGGGTAGTCTAGCCTTGTTATAGGTTAGCGAGAGTCCTTTTGCTAGGGATGTCCAGTCCTTGGCCAATAGCTTTGTGAGGCTTAATATTTCAGAATCTGGTATGGTTTTGGCTTATGTGGAGGCCAGGTCATCTTTGTTGGAGAAAATTCCGACACAACAATTTGATGATGGTGATTTATGTAAGATTCGAGAGAAGGTGTCAAAAGGAAAAGCCAAGGATGCAATTCTTGATAGTGAGGGAGTTTTGAGGATAAAGGTTGTATTTGTATTCCACGGGCAGGTGATTTGACTAGACTGATCATAGAGGAGGCACATAGTTCGAGGTACTCCATTCATCCGGGGGTTACTAATATGTATCGTGACTTGAAGCAACACTATTGGTGGTGTCGTATGAAGAGGGACATAGTAGATTTTGTATCTGGGTGTTTGAATTGTCAGCAAGTAAAGTATGAACACCAAAAGCCTGGAGGTCTAACTCAAATGATGCCCATACCTAAGTGGAAGTGGGAGCATATTGCTATGGACTTTGTGGTAGGGTTGCCACGTACCTTGGGTAAATTTGACGCTATATGGGTCATTGTGGATCGATTGACAAAGTCTGCACACTTCGTACCAATTTAGACTACCTATAATTTAGAGAAGTTAGCCAAGATCTATATTCGAGAGATAGTTTGTTTGCATGGGGTTCTCATTTCTACTATTTCAGATCGTGGCACACAATTTACATCTCATTTCTGACGATCTATGCAGAAAGAGTTGGGCACTCGGGTGGATCTTAATACAGTTTTTCACCCTCAGACAGATGGTCAGTCTGAACAGACTATTCAGATTCTTAAGGACATGTTGCAGGTGTGTGTGATCGATTTAGGTGGTCATTGGGATCAGTTTTTGCCTTTAGCGGAGTTTGCTTACAATAATAGTTACCATTCGATCATTGAGATGGCACCATTTGAGGTTTTGTATGGTAGGAGATGTTGATCTCGAATTGGTTGGTTTGCTGCTTTTGAGGTTAGACCGTGGGGTACAGATTTGCTGAGGGAGTCCTTGGACAATGTCAAGTTGATCCAAGATAGACATCTCACGGCTCAGAGTAGGCAAAAAGGTTATGCAGATCGAAAGGTCCGTGATTTGGAGTTCATGATTGGAGAGCGGGTTCTATTGAAGGTTACGCCCATGAATGGTGTGATGAGATTTGGAAAGAAGGGCAAGTTGATCCTAAGGTATATTGGTCCTTTCGAGATTGTTGAGCGTATTGGTGAGGTGGCATAGGACTTGTCTTTGCCACCTGGTTTGTCGGGTGTTCACCCCGTCTTTCATATTTCGATGTTGAAAAAGTATCATCAGGGTGGTTCTTGTGTGATTCAATGGGATTATGTGTTACTTGATCAGAATTTGACTTTTGAGGAGGAGCCGGTAACCATTTTGGATAGGCAAATTCAAAAGTTGAGGTCGAAAGAGATTTCTTAAGTAAAGGTTCAATGGAAGCATCGTCTGGTGGAGGAAGCTACATAGGAGACCGAGTCAGACATGAGGAGTAAATATCCTTAGCTTTTTTAGCATTCAGGTACGTTCTATTCCTTTTCCGTTCGAGGACGAACGTTTGTTTAAGTGGTAGGTGATGTAACTACCCGCTAAGCCGTTTTGAGAACTAGGACTATTTTGACTCTTCCCGTAAGAATTTTAAATGGAAATTTTGAACTATTCAATAACTACGATTATTTAATTAGCGGGTATTTATTAAATAAAATAAATTAGTTGGTAGTTAATGGGCTAAGTCCATAATTTATTTTAATATCCAAGTAATTTGACCCATATAAAGAGATGAATTAAGATTAATCAAGGGTTTATAATTCTTTGTCCTACCACAATCCACCTTAACTTCTATCTGCACACGACGAAGAGAACTACCGCATTACTAGAACAAGAACGGAAGTCTCCAGGTAAAGAAAAAAAATAGCTACAACTTAATATTGTCGTTTATGTATGTATTGAATGATTAGATATTATATTTGGTTTATGGGGTAGGCATATGTGGTAGAAATTGTTGCCAAGGAATCACTGGTAGGTTAATAACTAACTATTAATGACTATTGACCAATGGTATAAGTTTTCGGTTGGAAAAAATTAGGTAAATAAAATAATTTTTGGAGTTTGGTGTTACTCTAGACTTGATGGTTGCTGATGTGGGGGTAAACAATTGTTAGCTATAGGAAAATAATTCTTGGCAAAACAAAGATTACAGGGTGCGAATGATTTGGTTTTAATTTTGGAATTCTCTAATAATTATTACTTTATAGTTGAAGTTTAATCTATGGATATAGAATATTATGTTTTGGTTGTATTGTATTCCGTAGATTTATGATATTTAGAGGGGTGAGACTTGATCCTAGGCTTGATTTTTAGGAAATATAAGACGGGACATATTAGTTGGCACCACAATTAGGAGCTTGATTATAGCAATTTGATGAGTTTTTGGTTTAGGTTAGAAGTGTAGTAATATGAGTGTCTATGAACTCGCTTACTTACGAATATTGCATAATTGGTAGATTGGGAACGTTCTGAAACTTTGGCGAAAAGGGAAGGAAAAATCTTAAGGATTCGTGGCACGTGTTCGGCATTCAAGGTATGTTAAAACTTTCTAGACTTAATTGAAGGACGTTTTTCTAATTAAAGATTAAAAATGGAATAAACCATGGGTAAGGGCGAAAGATGAGGGTCTCGTACCAATGGTGTGACGGGCGTTGGTATGAGTACTTGTGTTATAAAGGGAAAGTTTATTACTATAGAATGCGGATCGAAATCCAAGAATGCCAAAGCATATGTGCATTAGCTGATATATTATTGACTTGATTTATTATGTGTGATTGTGTTCTTTATTAAACCCGTATACTTGTGATAGCTGAGGTGATTACATATCATATTGATATTTGATTGAGATGCATCATCATCCTTTTTCATTGATATTATATTGTGCACAAGCATTTACAGGAGGTTGCGTATAAATTGGGCACTTGGAAATCGTCTGTGTTGGGGATATTGAGTTATTAAGATTATAATTTGGCCACGTGGAGATCGTCCTTGCGGAAATTGTTTAATTTTATGATAGTGCGTTGAGATCGTCCACACAGACACGTGGAGATCATCTGTGTCGGTATATGGACCTCGCGAGTCCCCCATGGTCATGAACTCTCGATGTATTTCCAAGGAGCATCATGTATATACGGTTGAGAGAGTACTTGGCATCTGAGGCATGTCATTTCACGGTGTCATATTGCATTGCGTCTCATGACATCCTTCATTCTTGATGATTATGTGTTTTATTGGTGGTTGGAAAATACTTGATATTTGATTACCTCTATTGATGACACTAATATAGACTTGTATAAGTAAAGAACTGATTTTCTTATATGAACTCCCGTCACTATTTCATTGTTATCGGTCTATGAGATATACTGGGTACATGTGGTTTCGTACTCATACTACACTTGTAGCACTATTTTGTGGTGCAGATTCGATTCCTAATACGAGCACCTCTCATGGAGCTTTTTGAGTATGAGCTTGGAGTATCTTGTGTTAGCCCATGTAATCAAGAAGTTTTAATAATGAAAACACTTAATTGACTTACTACCTATTGCAGGAAAAGAAAGAGAACTAAGTCAAGCACAAAAAAACGCCTAAGGAAAGGAATCTTCTAAAAGAGTTAAGCACATAAGAAGGGAAAGGGAATATCTGTTTAAATCAATCAAGACAAATCTGCACATATCAAAGGCCATTGACAAGGAAACAAGAACAACAAAAGAAGAAGATATTTACTCAATCAATCTAGGAGTTCAATATTGTCACGACCCAAAACGAGTCATGAGTGGCACCCACACTTAACCTCCTAGGTGGGCGAACCAATGAATCCAAACCCTAATATATATTACTTGTTAAACTTACGAAATACAAACCATAATGCGGAAGCTCAAAACATATAAAAGTAACCAATCAAAACAACCTCTAAAGTCTATTACACATTATCCCCAAAACCTGAAAGTCATCACATCAAGGACATCTAATCTTCAAATACTAAGTCTAAGAGTATTAAAGACACCAAAATAAATGAATAAAATAGTTTATGTCCAAAAACTAAGGACATCTTGTCATGACCAAGAAAATCCAACACGAGCTGGAATGAATAGCTAGCTCACCCTAGAACCTGATGTGCTGGAGACTAGCCAGAGTTGAGGGCGAGTCGAAGTCACTGATACACTCGATGCACTCCACAAAAGGAAAACAAGAAAAACACAAGCAGGGCTCAGTACAGGGCAACATGTACTGAGTAGATATCATCGGCCAACCCAAAATAGAAACTAATATGTAACGAATAATAGTATAAAATCAACTATGACACTTAGTAGGTGGCAAGCAACAAACACATGAACCAGTGTCAACAACACTAAATTAAGCACGTAATCGGTCAACAATATCAAGATCACACATGAGGACTCATGCCTCCAAACCATACTAATTTGGGAATTGAGTTCTTTGAGATTGAGTACATTCAATTAATTCAATATATTTTTCCTTTAATATTACCGTGTCGGAACGTGACACTCCGATCCAATAATACCGTGTCAGAACGTGACACTCCGATTCAATTATACTGTGTCAAAACATGACACTCCGATCCAATTATACCGTGTCGAAACGTGACACTCCGATCCAATTATACCATGTCGGAACGTGACACTCCGATCCAATAATATCATTAAGTTATCATTTGTTATCACCACTTTTCAATTCATTAACAATATTTCATCAAGCCTTCTTTATTCAAAGCATCACTTTGATAGAGAGGGTTCAAGATTATAAATTTCACGGTCTCAGGATTTCAAACCAATCACAAACCACACAACCAAGCTAGACAATCACACAATCAAGTACATAGAGAACTTCACAATATGATTCATGCATATCAATCACTATTAAGAGTCTATGTATCAAATAGAATAAACCATAACCTACCTCCACCGAAGAACCGTAGTCAAGCAAGCTACTTTTCAAACTTTCCTTTCCTCAATGCCTCCGAACCTTTCCAATCTATCGAATATATATGCATAATTTGTAAGTTAACGAGTCTATAAACACTCATATTATTCTATGTCTAGCCTAGACTCAAAAACTCACCTAATTCTATAATTAATTTCCTAAAGTTCAAAACTAAGGGTAAGTCTTAATTCCTTCAATTTACATAACATTAAAGGTATTCAATTAATATAATACGCCTTATATTTAATTAGCTATCTCAATATGTCGAAATACAATTTATAATACGAGAACACAATATTAATATTAAACGTTTGAAGCCACTGGTTACGAAACCAGTGGCAGCCAAACCTCAACTATACGCCTGCTGCATAGTGACAATACCCATTCCATGTATATCCTTCTATACAATATCCAACAACAATACTACAATCATTAGCCTCAATTATGAACTAAATTTCCTTAATTTTATTCTTCCTTAGTTGTAACTTGTATCCACATATACACATATAAATTTAACCCTAATATTCTTAAACCTTAACAGTTGCCTCCATTCCACCAAAATTATCCATAAAATAATTCTTTCCCACGAATCCACATGGACTAACAAACAAAGATTCCATAAATTTTGTTTTTTCTTACTAATGTTAACAATTTCCTAATTTTCCTATCTAATGGCAACCACAGTTCTATCACCCACATACGATACCTCCACTTCACATTACTACTAAAGCAATATTTAACACTAAAATATATAGCAATTCGTAGAACCAAACCTGAGAATCACTGTCCCTTCTTATCAATTCGTTTTCCCTTTTTCACCCGTGCCTCTATCGTCTTTTTTTTCCTTCTCTTTTACAGATTATTTATTACTCTAATTTTTATATAACCCATTATAAAAGTGGTAAAAGTGACTCACTATTTATTTTACTGTTCTTTTCTTTAACCACCAACTTAATAAATTATTAAAACTACCCCACTAATTTAATAATTATAATTACGAATAGTCCAAACTACCCATTTAGAATCTATCGGAAAGTATTTTATGAAATCAAAAGCTCTAGTACTAAAAACGACCAAACGGGTCGTTACAAATACGCATCTATCAAAGGATATAATTAAGGAAACAAGATCAGCCAAAATCAGTCTCGAAGGAAGATGCCAGTATCAAGGAAGGAAGTCAAGATGATAAAGATCAAGACAAGAATCAAGAGATCATCATACAAGGAAGGACTCGATTTGCTCATGCACATATCTGATATGGACATGACTCAACAAATTAATCAGGATCGAATCAAGGATATCATCAATAATCCTTGATTCAAATACCCTTGAGTTTCCGCAAAAGAGCAAAGCTATTTAAACCTCTCTCAGCCATAGTTGTGAAGCACACAACTTCACTTGAACTTATATTTTAATCTTCTTTTATCTTTCATAAAGTTTTGTACACGTGAGTGAACAATTGTAAAAGAAAAAGAGAAGGAAAGATTCTGAGTGTAGGTTATACAAGTAGAGGTAGTGTCGACATAGAAACTCTAATTTGCATATCATACAGGACTTGAAGATTACACTTCTTGTACAACCAAGTTCGCAACAAGCTCTAAAAGGAAACCCTTGAAACCCAAGGGGACTGGACTAGGCACCACATGTGTCAATTTACTTTCAGCAGCTTATCTTGTTTTATATTGTGAAACTAACTTGCAGGTGAGTCAACTACTCCTCACAGGACCCCCCCCCCCCTCTTGACTTTCAATTGGTATCAAAACAGGTCTCACTTTTTAAGTGTTTAACCACACGTGAGCAAAGATCCAATGGCACACTATCAGAATCCTGGCGCTCTACTTCAAGATGGACACTCTTCACATCGACCACCATATTTCAATGGACAACATTACTCTCACTATAAAGACAGGCTCAGAATCTTTGTCTCTTCAAATGATCATCAAGCATGGATAGTGATCAAGAAAGGCCCAAAGCCAATTCCTGGATTGACTGAAAAAGATGGCACTGAAAAGCCATTTGATCCTGAATCATTCGATATCAACTAAGGAACAACAAGAGGTAATTCAAACTAATACTAGAGCTATACGTTTATTATATTGTACAGTGAGTAGAGCCAAATATGACAAGATATCAACATGTGAAACTGCAAAAGAAATGTGGGACAAACTAGAAGTGACTTATGAAGGAACCACTAAAGTAAAGGAAGCTCGGATTAGTTCACTTGTGAATGAATATGAATTGTTCAAAATGGCAGAAGATGAAAAAGTTGAATCCATGTTCTCAAGATTCAGTAAAATTGTCTGCAAACTCAAATCACTTGGAATGGTGTATTCAAATGCACTACAAGTCAGGAAACTCGTTAGAAGTCTTCCCAAGGCTTGGGAAACCAAAGTTGCCATTCTTGAAGATGGAGATCTGCAGAAAATGATGTACAATGAACTTCGAGGCAACTTAATGTCCTATGAACAGAATCATATTAACAGATACAACAAAGATGATAAAAAGAAGATGGTGGCATTCACAGCTGAGACATCTGAAATTGAAGAAGAAGTTGATGAAAATCAAGGCAAATGATTGGCTCTCATAAATCTAGGAGTGAGAAAAATGCTTAGACAAAGAAGACAGAGACCTCAACAGGACTTCAAGAACAATGATTTCAAAAGGAATGATGATCGATGCTATTATTGTGGAAAACCAGGACACATTAAAAAAAACTTCCCAGAACGAAGAAGAAGAAGAAGAAGAAGAAGAAACAATCGAAGAAACGAAGATCCAAAAAGTCTCGGAGCATGGGATCAAGGAGAAAAAACCGACGATGATCATGATGAAATGGAAAATCTATGTTTCATGGCACTAGGTGAAAAAAGTGAGGTAAGACCCTTTGATTGTCCTAATTGTAATGATTTACAAAATTCTCTGGACATGGTTGCTGATGAATTACAGAAAGTTATTGACGAATACAATAAAATTGCTCAAGAAAAGAAAGATTGGCAGATTCTTCTCAAAGCAAGTCAGATTGAAGTCGACTTACTAACAGAAGAACCGGAGGAAGTAAAAATGGAGCTAAATAGTGTCAGGAAATCTTCTAGTCATAGTTCTGTCAGAACTAACACATCTATTCTCAACAGGAGAAGATCTCCAAATCAAAGTTCTAATAGATCAAATAGATTTATATTAAGTTCTCACTCTCCTGATAATTCTGCTAAAATTACTTATTATACTTGTGGAGAATTTGGTCACAAATCTTTTAACTGTAGAAAATATTCTTTTGGAAAATGGATCTGGAGACCAAAAGTTACTAATCATCAAGGACCCAAAAATACTTGGGTACCTAAAATAAACTAATATTGTTGTCTTGCAAGAGCAATCTAAGAAAACCTACAGAAAAGGAATGTGGGTGCTTGACAGTGGATGCTCCAGACATATGTGCGGAAAGAAAGAAAACTTCAAAACTATAAAAAGGATCGATGAAGGAAGTGTTAGATTTGGAGACAATGCTAAAGGGGAAGTAACTGGAGTCGGGACTATCACTCTTAGCTCATCATGTCATCTAATCGAAGTGTATCTGGTTGAAGGACTCAAACAATCTCCTAAGCATTAGTCAACTATGTGATGCTGGATTTCAAGTTACCTTCAATACAGCTAGTTGCATCATCAAACATCCTGAGAAAAGGCTCGCCATTATCGGAGATCGAGTTAATAATATATATGTCCTAAATAATGTTGATTTTCCTTCTCTTACATGTCTTACTGCAGTTACAAGTGATCTTTGTCTATGGCATCGAAAGCTTGGACACGCAAGTATGCATGCCCTCGAGAAACTATCTAGACTTGAACTAGTAATTGGCCTACCAAAACTAAAGCTTGAGAAAGATCATGTGTGTAACGCATGTCAGCTGGGTAAGCAGACTCGTTCATCATTTAAAGGGAAAGATATTTATTCTGTAGAAGAGTACAAAGAGAAGCAGGTTACTTCATCACAACTATTCATAGTGATCATGGTGGCGAATTTGAAAACAAAGTGTTTGAAGATTTTTGCGCTCAAAATGGGTTCACTCAAAACTTCTCCTCACCCAGATCACCTCAGCAAATCGAAGTTTTGGAAAGGAAAAATCGTTCATTACAAGATACAACAAGAACCATGTTGTTAGATAGAAATCTCCCTGATCACTTTTGGGCAGAAGCTATAAGTACTGGTTGTCATATTCTCAACAGGTGTCTCATCAGACCAATACTAAAGAAGACTTCTTATGAACTCTGGAGAGGAAAGAAACCAAACATTAGCTACTTCCATCCTTTTGGCTGTAAATGTTTCATTCATAACAATGGTAAGAACAATCTCGGTAAGTTTGATCCAAGAAGCGATGAAGTTATTTTCTTGGGGTGTGCACCTCTTAGAAGAGCTTTTCAAGTCTTTAATAAAAGAACTTTAAGTGTTGAAGAATCTGTTCATGTAGTATTTGATGAAACTAACCCAAGAGTTCAGGAAAGTGAAGCTAGTGTTGATGAAGTTATTGTTGTCCAACCAACTGAAGATATCACAAAGGTCACTCCTGTCCAACCAACTGAAGATATCTCAAAGGTCACTCTTGAACCTAACACTGACAAGTCAGCTACTACAGAGGTGGAGTCGACTACACCAATCGATAAGGTCAACATTCCTAGAGAATGGAGGCATAATGCTAGCTATCCTGAGAATTACATTCTTGGGAAACCTGATGACAAAATGCAAACAAGGTCTTCTATCAGAAAACAAGCCTCAGTGGCTCTTATATCTCAAATGGAACCTAAACGAATAAATGAAGCTATGGAAGATGAGTCATGGGTACATGCAATGAAATAAGAACCTGATCAATTAGAAAGAAATCAAGTATGGACCCTCATCGAAAGACGAAAAAATTGCTCAGTAATCGGAACCAAATGGGTGTTTCGTAACAAGTTGGATGAAAGTGGTAAAATTATTCAGAACAAAGCAAGATTGGTTGCTCAAGGTTACTCTCAACATGAAGGTATTGACTACGATAAAAGTTTTGCTCATGTAGCAAAGTTAGAATCCATTCGTATTTTACTTGCATACGCATCCTTTTAAGCGTTTTAAACTTTTTCAAATGGATGTAAAAAGTGCCTTTTTAAACGGTTTTTATAAAAGAAGAAGTTTTCCTCAAACAGCCCCCGGGTTTGAAAACCTTTCTTTGCCTTGATTTTGTGTACAAGCTTTCCAAAGCGCTTTATGGCCTCAAACAGGCTCCAAAAGCATGGTATGAGAGACTTAGTACCTTTTTACTTTAAAATAATTTTCAAAGGGAGAAAATTGATACAACTCTTTTTACTCAAACATCTGGTTTATATTCTCATTGTTCAAATTTATGTTGACGACATTATTTTTGGTAGTTCTAACTCCTCTTTGTGTGAGAATTTTGCAAATCTTATGAAAGGAGAATTTGAAATGAGCTTAATGGGAGAACTCACATTATTCCTTGGACTACAAATCAAGCAGTCATCTAATGGAATTTTCATTAGTCAAACCAAGTATACAAAAGAGCTAATAAAAAAATTCGGACTCAAAAAAGGAAAAGCTTTTGGGACTCCCATGAGTCCTTCCACATGTCTCGAAATAGATGCACCGGGAAAAGACGTGGACAAAAAAATGTATTGAGGAATGGTTGTCTCACTACTATATCTTACTGCAAGTCGACCACACATCATGTTCAGTGTATACAAATATGCACGATTTCAAGCCGCTCCAAAAGAATCTCATCTCACTACAGTAAAGCGAATCATTCGCTATCTAATTAGCACCACTGAAATGGGTCTATGGTATCCTTATTCATCTCACTTTGATTTAATTGGCTATTCAGATGCTGATTTTGCAAGTGACAAAAATGATCAGAAAAGTACAAGTGGAACATGTCAAATTTTAGGACAATCCCTAATTTCTTGGCATAGCAAAAAACAAACCTTTGTTGCTCTTTCTACAACAGAAGAATATCTAGCCGTGGGAAGCTGTGGTACCCAACTATTATGGATGATGCATCAATTACTTGATTATGACTTGTCTTTCGAAGTAGTTCCTATTTTTTGTGATAATACCAGCGCTATTAGTCTTTCTAAATATACTGTGCATCATTCCAGGGATAAGCATATTGCTATTAAGCATCGTTTTATTCGAGATCATATTGAAAATGGTGGTTTTTTGTTGGGATTTGTTGATTCTGAAAATTAATTAGCGGATATTTTCACAAAACCATTACTTGAAGAGAGATTTTGTTTCCTTCGAAACCACCTGGGTATTACTGTTTTTGCTTCATAATTATATTGCCATAAATTGCTTATTCGTTAATTGTTTTTAGTTTACTTAATTGTTTTTCCTTATTCATTTTGTTACTAATTAATTTCTTTCCTTGTTCAGTGTGTCCATCATTACCTTCCTCGTTTTTCTCTTTTCCATAATAGTCATTTCCCTTCCATCTTTCCACCTTCTGACCTTCTTGACTTTTCCGCTTCTCTTAAAAACCCTTCGTCTCCTCTCTCTCTCTTCTACTTATTTTTCGTATCCGTTTCTCTTCTCCCGCATCTCACAATACCTAAGACTCGCTCCATGGCCTCTCTAAAAAGCTCCGCTCATCTTTCTGTAAATTCCCCAGATGTTCTCTCTTGGTCTTTCGACTCATCTAGTGATTCTCTTGCCTCCCCTTCCATGTCGACTAAGCGAAAAACACCTGCTGCAAAGAAGAAGGGTCAGAATAAACCCAGACCAAACACTTCTGGGACTCTCTCTCTCCAATGGACATGCATCGATTTTGGGGCATGGAACAAAAGAACAGGTATGACAAATTTAAGTAGTTCCTGGCAGGGTGGTTAATCTCAGTCAACTGTGAGACTCAAATTGTCTAGTAAGTTCATTTCTTAAGGCTCAAAAACTCTCTTTATTTTTTACCCTTAGTGGACTTGAATTATTGGAGGATGTTGTTCGGTTATTCTACGCCAATCTTCGTATATCTAGCGACAGCAGTGAGTTGGAAACCCTCGTGTTGGATACTCGTATTATCATAAATGAATCACTATTTGAGGATGTGTTTGGCACCAATTTTTTTGTTGTGATTCAGTACATGAATGGTCCATGACATGAGGATTTTGAAGTGACTCTTGAAATTGCTAAGATCACCGTGGCTGAACCCGGCGCAAACCTGTTTGATTTTGGTCCTCTTTCTCTGTGTTTTGAACATCGCATTTTAGCACATATTATTGCTACTACTCTCTTGCCTAGGAAAGGTTCTCTAAGCAACATCTCTAACAGAGAAGTGTTTGTGCTTTACTGCTTGCTTAAGAAATATCGAATCAATTGGGCTACTTGGTTTAAGGAGTACATGTGGGAAAGTTCTGAGGAATCTAATCCTTCTGCCAGTTTACCATATGGCCTGCTCATCTCACGAATCTTAGTGGACAGATTAAACCCATTGTCATCAATGCAACTTATGATTCTCGCACTTTCTCGAGTATGGGATATGTAGAGGTAGGAAACAGGTGGGTTAAGAAGGACTCTGTACAAGAAAGAGCGGATACTGCCAAGCTAACTAAGATATATGCAGAGTCGGCTGCTCTCTTAATTTAGGAATCTGATGAACTCAAAACTTGCATCCTTGCTGTGGAACGTAGACGGGAAACTCTTCATGATGTCGTCAAGAAGGTATTCCAGCTTCAGAAAGACACCAGTACAGATGTAGGTAAGCTTCGGATTTCAATGACTGGATTAAGCAGGAAGGTATCTCAACTGTCAACAAGCTGATCAGGCAAGTCGATTCTCTCAAGAATGGAGTCGACTCTTCCAACAATGAGCTTGGAATATCTATTCAGAACTCCTACTCAAGCTTATCCAAGACTGTGGAATGCTCCTACAACTTGTTCAGTGAAAAGGATATCAATACCATGAAGTACTTCTGGGTAAAATCATTAGTTCTGTGTTTCTCTTGCAACTTTGAACAATTTCTCACAGGGGTATGTCCCTGTCTCTTTTGGACTATACTATGAAGGCTTTGTGCCTTCCTACTCTACCTTTACTTTAGTTCCGTTTATATGCTTTCTAGTTTGTGCTCTCTCTTGCTCTTTCTTTTTTATTATGCCAAAGGGGGAGAATGGTTCTCACCGTTACAGGAGAAAATAAAGTCAGGGGAGCTATAGATAGGGGGAGCTTCAACATATAAGGGAAGTCTTATTATCTCTTTAAACTTATTAAGTCAGTTGTCATTATCAAAAAGGGAGAGATTGTTAGCCTCATGTAATCAAGAAGTTTTAATAATGAAAACACTTAACTGACTTACTACCTATTACAGGAAAAGAAACAGAACTAAGTCAAGCACAAAAGATGCCTAAGGAAAAGAATCTTCTGAAAGAGTCAAGAACATAAGAAAGGAAAGGGAATATCTGTTTAAATCAAGCAAGACAAGCCTGCATATATCAAAGGCCATATACAAGGAAACAAGAACAGCGAAAGAAGAAGATATCCGCTTAATCAATCTAGGAGTTCAATACGCATCTATCAAAGAATATAATTAAGGAAACAAGATCAGCCAAAATCAGTCCCGAAGGAAGAAGTCAATATCAAGGAAAGAACTCAAGATGATAAAGATCAAGAAAAGATTCAAGAGATCATCATACAAGGAAGGACTCGATTTGCTCATGCACATATCTAATATGAACATGACCCAGCAAATCAATCAGGATCGAATCAAGGATATCATCAATAATCTTTGATTCAAATACCCTTGGGTTTCCGCAAAAGAGCAAAGCTATTTAAACCTCTCTCAGCAATAGTTGTGAAGCACGCAACTAACTTGAACTTATATTGTAATCTTCTTTCATCTTTCATAAAAGCTTTGTACACGGGAGTGAACAATTGTAAAAGAAAATGAGAAGGAAAGATTATGAGTGTAGGTTATACAAGTAGAGGTAGTGTCGACATAGAAGCTCTGATTTGCATATCAGACAGGACATGAAGATTACACTTCTTGTACAACCAAGTTCGCAACAAGCTCTAAAGGAAACCCTTGAAACCCAAGCGGACTGGACTAGGCACCACATCGGTGTTCCGAACCAGTATAAAAACATCCCGTGTCAATTTACTTTCAACACCTCATCTTGTTTTATATTGTGAAACTAACTTGCATGTGAGTCGACTACTCCTCACAGGAAGTCGACTAAACGAATTTTTAATTCACCCCCCTCCCCTCTTGACTTTCATCCTGGAGTTGTGGTGAGCTGCTTGGTTGTTCCGTAGCCCACACCTTCCTCTATTTTATGGTTTATTCTGTTGCTTTTGTTTTCAGACAGGATATTTCTTATGTTTAGGCTTGTCATTTTAGTTTCAGACTTGCACCATATTTAGAAGCTCATGTACTGATGACACCAATTCTTGGGTGGCATTTTAGCTTTCTGCATTTCGTATTTATAAATAACTTAGTGTTGGAGATTTTTACTCGTTGTTTACCGTTTTACCTCCTTAGTTAGTTAAAATTGGTAAAATATGTTGGGTTGGCTTACCTATTGGTTGGGAACATAGGTGTCATCACGACTTGTGAATTTGGGTCTTGACATCAACATTCCTGCTTCTTCCGTACTGCCATAGGATTGTGGCGTACCTTTGACGATGGTACTTTGCATCAATATCAATGGGACCCATATCAAAAACTCTATTGCTAATATATTCATGAAATAGACATGTGTACATCGACAATCACTGAAACAACATTGAAGAAAAAAATAATTTTGAAAAAAAAAATGAATTAATTATTATGAACAAATCACAAAAAGATAGGAATACATATAAATTTCATATAGATTTTATCCCCATTTCACCAACTTCAATCGAAAAATAATTTAAATATAACTGTGGAAAAGTCATACCAGATTTATATAAATTGTATGCCAATGCACAAATATATTAATACAAAATCATACCAACTACATAGTATAAAAATTTCATGACAAAAATATACTCAATCTGATCATATACAACTTTACTGGGCTTCGTTTCTTCTTGAGAGTGGTAACACTTTTGTTCAGCGGATTTGCATTCCTGTTGGTTGGCAGTGTTTGAGTCAAGATGTTAAAAGATGGAGCCTCAATTTCAACATTAGAAACCCCTTCTAACGAATTTGGACTCTTTCTAAGTATATGCTGATGTTTTTGATTCTTCGACATATTTTTTGTCAACCTAAACTCTTGATTCTTTGTATTTGTGTAGAAGATTTGTCCTTCTTTTGTGTGTAAAAAAAGAAGAATGAAGATGATGAGAGAGAAAGATTTACCATTTCTTCTTTTGAATGTACAAAGAAAAAGAATGATGATGGTGAGAGAGAAAGATCTACCGTTTGAGTAAACATTGAACGTAGGGGTGGGGGTACTAGTTTAGCGTGTGAGTAAGAAAGAAACTAGTGGAGGTGGGTGGCTGATGTGTGAACAGTAAAAGAATCCCTAAAAAGGTGTAATAGTGCTTGTGAAAGGTAAAAAAAATCCCTAAAAAGGTGTAATGGATAATTATCATTGATTCCCTCTTATTAATTTTATTTATCTCACCTATTAATTAAAATATAATTATAAAGACTAATTATTTAACTAAGTGGAATTAATTGATTTATAAATAAAAAATGATTTGTTATAACTTGCAATTAAAATGTTATAAGTAGTAATATTTTAAGAGTAGATTTAAAACCTATAATATTACTCCTTAAATAGATGTGTGGGATAGTTTTTCCATTTTTAAATGAGCTTGAAAAATTATATCCCAACCCTACCCTAATAACGGGTTGGGCTGGGCCAGCCTCATGGGCTAAGCCCATTTTGACGACTCTACTTATGTATGATGGAGTCTTTTAAAACATAATTCATATTGAATTTGAAAAAATTATTTAAAATCAGAAATTAAAATTATTTTAAATCTGAAAATTTATTTAAATCTAAAAATACTTTGATCTTAAACAGCAAAATATATATATATATATAACCGTACCATTAATTTATTTTATTTTTAAAAAATACATATATAACTACCCCAATAATGCTGCTAAAATTTAGGATTAACAAGTTTATATTTACATTTACATTAATTTTAAAAAACAAATCAATTTAGCCTATTGTTATGTAAACTATATTTCTACAAAATATCTGGTAGATAATTGCATGTACGAATAATGATGCTATAATTTTGGAATTTAAAATATATTGCATGTACAAATAATAATACTATGGTTTATTTTTTATTTTTTATTTTTTAATTGAAAGATAAGCCTTAATGCCTTTTATTATTTAGTAGAAAATAATGTATACAACAGTCAAATGAAGGCCCTAAAAGCCTAAACCACCAAAATCCAAAAAAAGGAAAAGAGGTGCGGCTGTCTCTTCATCTTCTCCAAAGCTTCGCATTCAAGACAAGATTTAAGAATTAAAATATATTTATATAAAATTAAATATTGAATATAAAATTAAATATATTAGCACCACAAAAATTCTTAAATTTTCAGATTTACAAAAAATATTAAATATTACATCTACTCATCTTTTTAGTTATTGTTCAATGTTATATATAATTTATTAAATGCTCCAATCTATTATTATTATTATTAATAATATATATATATAATAGTAAAAGTTTAAAATAAATAATTTTGGAGTTGTGTAGGGAGAAACACAAGGGAGTTGTTATTTTTGTTTCTGCTAATTATATAAGACATTATCAAAATTGCCAAAATAATAAATTTGAAATTTAAATTTTAAAAAATAAGTACCTAATTTTATCCTTGAAAGAACCTCCTTTTTAGGGAAAAAACTTATATGTACCGGATGAATATATCAAACTAATACAATTTTCATTATTACGTGATTTAATGAAGTAAAACACATGTTAATTTTTTATTCTTCTTTTTTCTTTATTTTCTATTTATATTTAATATTCTATTCAGTTAGGATTTTGAATTTAAAACAATTATAACTGTTTGTTACCGTTTAAAATTCATCCTTATCAAAAACTGCTACTTTCAGAATATACTATATCAATATCTCTATATAATCAGTTATGAGACATTCTAATCTGTCTATATATAATAGGAGAAGAAAAAACGTCACATGTTAGCGCCACAATTAATAAATAATTAAATATTATATATTATATAACTATTTAAATATTTAGATACACACTTTTTAAATAAAAATAGACACATGTCATCAACTTTAACAGATAATGACAAATGTCGGCATTTTTAAAAAAAATTATTTTTAAAAAAAAATACAATTTATAAATTAGTTAAAAATTGTTTTTTTTTTTAAAATCTAGGACATTCAATATTTAAAAAAATAAAATACAATGGCAGTTACATATGTCTTCAATAAATTTTAAATATTATATACTTAATTAAATAATTAAATATTATAAATTCAAAATTTGAAAAAAAAATGCGTGTTTAATGTTTAAATTCTTTTGGACTCTTATTTTTATCTTAATTAAAATATTTATCTTTATCTCAAGTGTTTGTGAATTTTAACCATCTCATAAGATTTTTCATTTCTGAAATGAAGAATCATAATATATTTAGTTAGTATTAAAAGGAATACTAAATGATGAATAAAGTAATACAAAAAACTTTTCTTTTTTTTTTAACAAAAATGATATAATATTTGAATTCAAATTTAAATGAAATTTTAAATGCAATAGAGTCCTAACTTCTTTACCTCTAATCTTATATGTGAGTTAAGTCATGATAATGAATGTTAAATTACAACCTAAAAATATAAATCCTTTCGCTTTGTTAGTAGTTGAGTGATAGTAGAAGTTAGTGCTATCTTAGTTTTAGTTAGTAAAACTCTATTTAAAAAGAGTTCAATTGCTATAATTCTATAAAAGTGAATTAGAGCCTATTGAATAGAGTCCAAGTTTGTTTTCTCTCCTATTTTTTAGTTTTCTGTTTTTCCATCAAATTTTTTTAGTGTAATTGAACATGATGCATACAAGTTACATAGGTTTTTAAAAACCAAATAATGGATTAATTATTTCTTTTTTCTTTAAAATTCATATGGAAGAAATTTCGTGCATTATCAACTTTTAAAAAAGTTCTTACTACAAATTTAATGAATTTTTTTAAACATGAATAAAAAAATATATTTTAAAAGTATAATATGAGATACAAATATATTCGATAGATGGGAAATTATAAAATGTAAATAGATAAATAGTCAACCGATATCTCATTTTATAGTGTAAGAAAATGAAGCGAATAACTTTTTCTTAGATTGAGAAAGTGTTTTTTAATTCAAAAATAAAATAATTATAACAATCAAATTCAATTAATTTTGAGAATATAATAAAGTTGTTAAATAATACAGATATCATTGTCCATAAATTGAAGAGAAGCGAACACTAATATAAAATTTTAAAAATTTTAAACCCATGAGTAAACAAAATAAATAAATTTGTTTAAAATTAATATTATTAATATACTAATTTTAAATAGTGAACAATATAATAAAGAAAAATATGAGACAATTACTTGATAATCACATGATTTGTTGTTGGACTTTTGTAAGGTAAGTGGTTATTAAGTTCTTTATATTGTATATTTATGCTTTTTACCCATATGATTTAACAAACACAAATAAGGTATTACAATCTAAATTAATTAGAAATAGTATTTTCTCATTATCCGTGCATCGCACGGGTACGTATACTAGTATATATCTATGCGACCATACACTTGATATACTAGTGTGTTTGGTATTGACTTATTTGATGAATATATATATATGTATATATATATATATATATGTGTGTGTGTGTGTGTGTGTGTGTGTGTACATATTTGATACAAACTATACGTATCTTAGATATCAAATATGTGTATCTATGCATAGATACTCTAGATATATCAGTGCCTTCTCACAATCGATTTGTATCTATGCACAAATACACTGACTATATCCATGTATATTTGATACTTGATATAAGAAATTTATATTAAATATACTAGATATTTGATATTGGATACATTGATAAAATTGATATTGAATACACTAGATATTTAATATTGGATACATTTAGTGAAATTGATATTGTATACACTAGATGAAATTAATGTTAGATATAATTGACACTAAATACAGATATAATGGATATATCAATGATATTTAATACTGAATATACAAATACATAAAATTGTGAAACACAAATACACAAAGGAAGAGGAATGAGAGATGGAAAAGAAGCAAAAAATATGTATAGAACAAAACTGATAAAAATGAGAAATGGTGTATATGGGGGTGAAGAGGAAGTTCATATAATCATCTTGAGAAGAATATTTTCGAGAATCAAAAAATATTAATGATAAATAGTGGGGAAAAAAGAGTCAAACTCAACGTGCTTATGTGTTGAAAAGCCAATTTTGATTGATTTTAACTTATAAACATTATTGGTATCAAACGTATTAATGAGGGCAAACTACATAAATCCCACTAGTTTAAGTCCTAATTACTTAGATTCCCGATAGTTTTAGATATTACTTCCTCTACCATATTTCATACTTAGGATACATGAGTTTAAATCTGTGAGATACATGTATCTGCCGAATTTTAAATTGAGATACGTATTTTATTTGTTTAAATTAATAGGTTGTAACTGATTTCCTTAATATAAGGCGGAAATCAAGGAGTGTATCTATGTTTAATTAATTTCATTTTATTATTATTTGAAATAATAAATTCGTTAATATTATTAATAAAAGACAAAAACATGTATATCTCGGTCATGCAATTTGATTAATTTCATTTTATTACTCTTAAAATAATAAAATTCATCAATTTGATATATCTATTATCATTATATGATGTATCCATTAATTCGATGTATCAACTATCAATTTCATACATTTTATTCAAAATCATGTATCTAGGATACATAGTAAACGCACATATAATTATGTGTATCTAAATATGAAATGTAATTGAAACACACGAATTTAAGAACAAATCACGATTGTGGAGTATTTGTCTTATCATTAATCCAAAAAAAAGTTAAAAAATTCAAAATTCTCCCTTTCTTTAAGGATCTGAAATTTTTTCTCATAGATGCATATAATCTTAACTCAGATACATGAACACCTGATGTGTATCCAACATTGAGCACTTGATGTGCATCTAATGGTGTACTTTTTTCTCTTAATTAAAGCTTGGCGTAATTCTTCATCTTGATTGAGACATTCCTATACTTAGATCTATTCTCGACTTGAATGTTGGTGGATGAAGAGTCAGTTCCTACAATGAGAAATTGATGAGTGAAAATGAGCAAATAAAAGTTGTTTGATTTAGTATATATAGTATTGTTAAAGTGTAGTACCTTTGACGAGAATCATCCGATTTTGGGAATGTTCAACCATTAGAGTGTTCGAGAAACAACAAAATAAAAAAATATAAAACCTAATTTGTAAAATTCTATAAAATTGAACTTCAGAACATTATGAACTCAAATACAAAATCAAAATACATGAAAATAATAAAATAATCGAAACAAACCTATATGTATAATGTTGATTTGAACATGCAAACATATATTGAGAGGATGAAGGAAGAAAGAGGGAAAAGATGAATTAAGGAAGAAGGAAGGATGGGTTTACGGAGGAAACGGCATATGTGAAAAAAGAAGATGATGATTTGCTTGTTAATGGATATGGACCATTAATTAAGGAGTAGATAATTATTCAATTCCTTATTTAAGGGATTTGTGTATCAAATTTTTTAATATATATGATATAAATATTAAAAGTGGTAATATATGTAATTATTTTAAACTAGAGGTAAATATAGTATATATGGTAGTGATGTATGTGTAGTTATGTAGTTTATCCTATTAATAAACCAAATAATGTTTATATGTAGGGTGAATCTACAATTTTGTCTATGATTTCGACAAAATCTAGTAGTATTCTCAAAATCTATATTTATGTTTAAGAAATTCATTTAATATATAAAATTATTTATCAAAAATTTCATATGTTGTATTTTTTAGAATTTAAAACTCATAAATGTGAAATTTTATAAGGTTTACTTTGATGAATATAGTCTAGGAGTTATTAATAAATTGCTTTAGAGCTTCTAGTATCAAATCTAATAAATTCAATAAGTTGAAAGTATGATAGCTAAAGAATCTCTAATGCGATTTCACTTGTTAATAGTTATTGGAGATTTGTATGTCAATGAAGAATATAAAATATTTAGAGAATCTCTAATTTCAGAGAATCCCTAATTTGTTTCGAGGACAAACACCGAGTATTGGAGCAAAACAAGCTCAAATTGAGTAGAAAGATATAAAAATATTCAATCAAATGTGGATTTAGAATTTAAAAATTATGTGTGTCACATCGCTTTAAACAATAAATTCACAAAATTTTGTGTAATCAAAATCAATAGTTGCATAGGAGAAATGAATAGCATTTATCACTAATTTTGTTCACAATAAACAGTGTTGGGTTTTGGGTCTTTTTCCTTTCCTATATGGATAAATAAAAGTTCAAGGTTTTGGGTCTCTTTCCTTTCCTATGTGGATATTTAAGTTCAATTTGAACTAGTCCACTTTTGCCCATAGGCCAATATTATGGTGCATATGTAAGACTTTCTTTTAGGTCTTATTTTGAAGAATCACAAGAGTTTGATCAACAACCATATTTAGAGAAAAGTGAGAGAGTGCAGATTTTCGCACAAGCCCAAGCAATCAATTTCACATCGCGATTCCCGCTTCATTCATTGTCCGATTGAGCTGATTTTTGGACAGCCTTTCAACTTAATCTTTGATTGGGAACTGAGAGAGGTAGATTTGGAGTCCTATAGCTCCAGATTTTAGCTCGTGAACAATAGCTGCATTTTGGTATATTGCTCTGTTTATTTCTCTAGTTTTGATGCTATCTTATAGTTGTGTTGCTCATTGTTTGACACTTTGTTGGTGGCCATTTTGGAGAACACTTTGTAAATCTTTGTAATACCCCGGAAATTATTAGACCAAACTAGGGTTCTAGGGTTTGATGTATGTGGATTAGAGTCATAGATGAGACTTCCCGTACTTAGAATGAGGGGTTTAAAGGTTAAACGTCAAGGTACGTGTTAGACCCCGTAGTTTAGAAGATCATTTAAGATTCTATTGAGGGTTGCAAGGGCAAGTGTCAAGGCAAAGGGGCAAAGCCTTAGCCAAAGGTCAAGGCTGCCCAAAGCTTGGTGCACACTGCCTCAAGTCCACGACCACCACCCAGTGGTGTGGACCACGGCTCGTGGTGTGGTTAGTGAGGCCAAGGCAGTAGCTCCCTAAGGGCTACCTCAAAGTGGCTTACCTTAACGAGCCACTTCACGACGAGTGGTCTTGACCACGGTTCGTGAGAAGGCTCGTGAAGATGCCTTAGAAAGAGGGAAGCCAAGACACTTTAAAGCCAAATACTACCCCCTGTTCACGACCAGTGGCCTTGGCCACGGATCGGCAGGGGTCTCGTGAAGTCCCCTTAGGTTTGAGGGAGGCAAGGCCTTGAGGCCAAGGCACTACATAGGGACCACGACCATCACCACGATTCGTGGTCTTAACCACGGATCGTGGGAGGTCTCATGGTCATTCCTTGGTTTTGTGGAGGCCAAGACACAAAGTCCTATCTACTGGTCCAAGACCACGAGCAGGACCACGGTCAATGGTGAGGACCACGACCTGTGGTGCCTCTCGTGAAGCTTGGACAGTATGTTGCCAATTGGAGGAGATTTTAAGAAATTCCAAACATGGGAGTTTTTGGGTGGGGTCCTTTTACCTAGTCCCAAAACCCCTATATAAGATATTTTGAGCATTTAAGTCACTTTATTACTTGACCCAAATCAAAACCCCAAAATCCTCTCCACTCAAATATTTCTCTCTCTAGAAAACCCAAGGCTTGAAGAAGAAGAAAGAGCTGGAAGATTAGGTCATGAACAAAGACTCCATTGTTGAGAGCATGTGTATGGATTTGAATTAAGGTATGTTTAGCTTATTCATCTATGGGTTCTTCCACCCATAGAGTCCCCTAGAATTTCCCAAAATTTGTGAAGAAGAACCCCAATCTAAGCTAGGAATTCTTCCAATGTGTGGGTTTTGTTGGGTATGATTCCAGTTGGTTGGATAATACTTATGTATGCTTAATTTAGTATTTATCCATGTTATTATGATGAATTTATGTGAGTTCCATGGTTACCCTAGTCTAATTGATGAAGTTGAATTATGTGGGCTATTGCCATGGAGGATGAAATTGAAGGTCAAGGAGGTCTTCTAGAATTGATGCTTTAACTAGTAATTGTCTAAGGCTAGAAACCTATGTACATAAATTGAACTAGAATAATGTGAATATAATGGGTCTTGATTGGTAATGCTTGTGATTGATCTTACATGATGACTTATGACTAGAATCTCTTGATAATGAGGAATGTGTTGAGAATTGCTTAAGACGAAGCTTATGACTTGAATGTCTTGTAATCTATATATGTATAAGGATACAATGAAGTAAAGCTTTGAGAGTAAGGCTTGTAGTCAGGAATGTTGAATCACTAGGGCTTTGAGAGTGGAGTCAATGTGATGAATAGAAGTCTAATAGGTAGAATTGTAGTGAAAGGCCTATACTCACCTAACCTACCTTATGAATCCTTGAAAGTATAAAGTGATAGAATCACTTGAACATGGATTGGTTGTCAAGGACATCCTTCCATGAGACATGAATGTTAAGCAAGGCTTAATAGTGAAATCTTGGTATGTATGCTTGACCCCAAGTGGGTATTGACAATGAGATGGAGTGTCACACAAGAGAGGGTCCGGGCTCCAAGTTGAAAGGAGAACCACACCTAGTTGATGTGAGGACTATCTAAGTTAAAGGGGGAACTCTTACATAGTAGAGTGTGGGTTTTCCCAAAGTTAGGTCTTATGAGATGGAAGCCTTCACATAGTTGAGTTAAGGTTTCTAGTAGAAATCTCCATATCCAATGAACCAAGACATGCTTAAAGAAACATCTCATAGTGTTCAAAAGCATAAATGAACTAAGACTTACTTAATGAAGTACCTCATAGTGTTCAAAAGTATAAATGAACTTAGACATGCTTAAAGTAGTATCTCATAGGGTCCATGTCGTTAATGAACTTAAACATGCTTAAAGAAGTGTTTCACAGGGTTCAAGAATAATGAACTAAGATGTGTTTAAGGGAGTACCTCCTATTGTTCTAAAGTTAAAGAGAGGAACTAGGTTCCAAACCAATAAGTATTAGTATGAGGACCTAAAAGTAGTACTTAGCATGAATAGTATTATGGGATGTTATTCATGCATTGCACAAGTATGACTTAGGGTTATTCAAGAAAGAGTTCTATTAAGTGATGTATCTTGAGATAGGATGGTGCTATAGTTGTCTTCCATGATATGATTGACTAAGGATGGTAGTTCCCTTGTCTATATGAAGTAAACTAAAGTATGAGACCAAAGGAGTGTAAGTATGACTATGTTGACTTCAAGGTTATGCTTAGTGTGAATGGTATTATGGAATGCCTTTCATGCATTTCACAAGTGTGCTTTGAGGTTACTTGGGAGTATAGTCCTCTTATGATATGAAAACCTAAGTCTTGACTAGGAATGTGGACTATGCCCAAGAATTACCATAAAATAGGTACTTAGTTTGGATGGTATTATGGGATGCCGTTCATGCATTGCACAAGTATGCTTTGAGGTTACTTGAGAATAGTCCCTCTATGATGATATGAATGACTATGAGTTGAGTAAGGCTTATATGATTTGTATGTTGGAGACTTTGCCTATGATTATGATATTGTGTCTTATTCTTATAATTGATGTTTCATGAAGTATTTCATATGATTATGTCTTATGTTGACTAACCCTTATCGTATGCTTTTATGATTATGCTAGCTAACATATTTAGTA
>NW_006239691.1:53158-89530 GCF_000226075.1 Solanum tuberosum | reverse complement strand
GTTGAAGATCTTGGTGAGTCCTCATAGCTTCGAGGACAAACCCATTATTTCCCTTATGTCATTTCACTATGTTTTAGACTTTTATATGGACTGCTCCCCAAGAGTTTTATTCAAAAGTTTTATAGATGGTTTGTGACAAAAGTGTAATAAAAGACTTCCACTCGCTTTTATGTAAAGTATTCGATTGTATGGATAAAAGTGTTTTTTAAATTTCCGTACTTTTCTATTATCTTATGTTATGATATGTTAAGGGCTTGTATGAGACCCCTTCGGGGTCAAGTACGCCATGTTACACCTAGGGGTACCCTTGGGTCGTGATAAACTTGGTAATCAGAGCACAAGGTTTAGAATGGTTATAGAATTGTCTCAAACCACGTCTAGTAGAGTCTTGTTCATAAATGTGAAGCGCTCCACATTTATGAATATGACGCTATTGGATGGTTAGGAAATCTCACGTCTTCATTCTCTAAGTCATGCCATAGAGTTTGGCTTTAGTAGGCCCTTCTTCTAATTTGTGCCCTATGGTTTTATAGGGTATGGCTAATGCTAGGAGAGACGAGGAAGGTGATGAGGAGCAAGAGGTTCCTCTCCAAGTTCCACATCAAGCTCCTTCTCAAGTTCCTATTGTTGCGGGGGCTATGACAGATATGGAAATAAGGTTGGATCTCCAAATATTGACTCAAGCCATGACGGCCCAAGCTAATAGGGAGGTTGTTGCTCCGGCTAATCCAAATGTGAATTCCGCGGCTTTGAGGGTGAGAGTTTTTTAGGATGCCCTCCGGAGTTTTATGGCTCCAAAGTGGAGAAAGATCCTTAAGGTTTTGTAGATGAGGTGTATAAGGTGCTTGCCATCATGGGATTGACTTCGGTAGAGAAAGCGGAACTAGCCGCTTATCAATTGAGGGATATAGCACAAATTTGGTACGGATAATGGAAAGATAATAGGCCGGTAGAAGCTGGCCAAATAGAGTGGGAAGGGTTCAAAGAAGCATTCCTAGATAGGTTCTTTCCCCTAGAATTGAGGGAACCAAAGATGAAACAATCAAGTATGCTCCAACTCTAGTGGCAGACTCAAGGGCTAGAATGAATAAATTTGTGATATGAGTGTCCGACTTGGTAGAGAATGAGTGTCGTTCGGCAATGCTTATCCCTAGTATGAATATTTCAAGTCTTATGGTTCGTGCCGAACAAATTGAGGAGCAAAAGCTCAAGAAAATGAATAGGGAGGAAAAGAAATCTAGAACCGATGATGTGAACTTTTCTAATGCTAAGTCTAATGGACAAAATAGGCCTAAGTCTAAACAAAGGTATTCCAGTCAAGATTCTTCCAACAACCCTAGGTTTGACCAAGAGAAGGGTAGTGGGTCTCCATTTACTAAGCCTACTTGCACCAAGTATGGGAGGAGTCATTATGGTAAGTGCCTAGCCGGCATGGATGGTTGCTATGGGTATGGAAATGATGGGCACAAAATGATAGATTGCCCGGTTCTTAAGGCTAAGGGAAGGGAGGATAAAAAAGTTGCCTCTAGTGGTCCGGATGAGAGTGCTCAAAGGAAGAATAAGTTCTATAACCTCCAAGCTAAGAATGATCAAGAATGATCTCTTTATGTTGCTACCGGTATGTGCTTCATGCTTTATCTAGATTTCGGTGTTGCTTGTCTTTTATGACTTTTTGATATGATAGACCTTGATGTTGTCTTTAGTATGTATGAGCCTCATTGTTGATTTATTGTGATAGAGGATGTTTAGATGAATTTGGTATAGGCTTACTCCCATGGGGGAGATAGTGTGCCTAGCTAGTAAGGTCATTGTGTGTTTATGTGTTGCCATGATTTCCTTATATGCATGTTCATGAAAAAGGTTAGGTCTTGATAGAAATGACTTACATGCATTGTTTTACCTCGTGTTGTAGTGCTTTGAATAAAGTTGCATATAGACTTCATGAGATGATTATATGAGCATACTTTAGTTTGGAGATGAATATTCCTCCTTAAATGAATGTTTTTTTTAGAGTAAAGTGCATATGATCTCCATGAGAGTATGTTGAGCATGTTGTGACTAGGAGATGGTAGTTCCTCCTTGAACATGACTAGTTATGAGAATTTCATGCATAAATGGGTTGTTTGATAAAGTTCTTGCTTCCTTGTGTTGCATTGAGTATGTATAGTGGGAGTTGAAGTTTTCCTCCTTGTTTATGTGCACTAGATATGTTGCATGCATGATGGGCTGCTAGTCTAGAATCGTTTCCCTCAAGAAGTGCTTAGAAATGTCATTCGAGGACGAATGTTCCCAAGGGGGAGATATTGTAATACCCCGGAAATTAGTAGACCAAACTAGAGCCTCAAACTAGGGTTCTAGGGTTTGATGTATGTGGATTAGAGCCGTAAATGAGACTTCCCATACTTAGAATGAGGGTTTAGGGGTTAAACGTCAAGGTACATGTTAGACCCCGTAGTTTAGAAGACTATTTAAGATTCTATTGAGGGTTGCAAGGGCAAGTGCCAAGGCAAAGGGGCAAAACCATAGCCAAAGGTCAAGGCTGCCCAAAGCTTGGTGTACACTGCCTCAATTCTACGACCACCACCACGGCCACTGGTGTGGACCACGGCTCGTGGTGTGGTTCGTGAGGCCAAGGAAGTAGCTCCCTAAGGGCTGCCTCAAAGTGGCTTACCTTCATGAGCAACTTCACGACTAGTGGTCTTGACCATGGTTCATGGGAAGGCTCGTGAAGATGCCTTAGAAAGAGGGAAGCCAAGACACTTTAATGCCAAGTACTGCCCCATGTTCACGACAACAGGTAGTGGTCTTGACCACGGATCGTGAGGGGTCTCGTGAAGTCCCCTTAGGTTTGAGGGAGGCAAGGCCTTGAGTCCAAGCCATTGCCTAGGGACCACGACTATCACCATAACTCGTGGTCTTGACCACGGATCGTGGGAGGTCTCGTGGTCATTCATTGGTTTTGTGGAGGCCAAGACACAAAGTCCTAGCTCCTGGTACAGGACCACAAGTAGAACTATGGTCAGTGGTGAGGACCACAACCAGTGGTGCCTCTCGTGAAGCTTGGACAGTAGGCTGCCAAGTAGAGGATATTTTAGGAAATTCTAAACGTGGAGCTTTTGGGTGGGGTTGTTTTACCTAGTCCTAAAACCCCTATTTAAGATATTTTGAGCTTTTAACCACCCATTTAAGTCACTTTATTACTAGACCCAAATCAAAACCCCAAAATCCTCTCCACTCAAATATTTCTCTCTCTAGAAAACCCAAGGCTTAAAGAAGAAGAAAGAGCTTGAAGCTTAGGTCAAGAACAAAGACTCCATTGTTGAGAGCTTGTGTAGGGATTTTAATTAAGGTATGTTTAGCTTATTCATCTATGGGTTCTTTCACCCATAGAGTCCCCTAGAATTTCCCAAAATTTGTGAAAAAGAACCTCAATCTAAGCTAGAGTTTCTTCCAATGTGTGGGTTTAGTTGGGTATGATTCCAATTGATTGGATTATACTTATGTATGCTTAATTTAGTGTTGATACATGATATTATGATGAATTTATGTGAATTCCATGGTTAACCTAGTCTACTTGATGAAGTTGAATTATGTGGGTTATTGTCATGGAAAGTGAAACTGAAGGTCAAGGTGATCTTCTAGAATTGATGCTTTAACTAGTAATTGTCTAAGGCTAGAAACCTATATACATGAATTGAACTAGAATAATGTGAATATGATGGGTATTGTTTGGTAATGCTTGAGATTGATCTTACATGATGACTTATGACTATAATCTCTTGATAATGAGGAATGTGTTGAGAATTGCTTAAGACAAAGCTTATGACTTGAATGACTTGTAATCTAGATATGAATAAGGGTAGAATGAAGCAAAGCTTTGAGAGTAAGGCTTGTAGTCATGAATGTTGAATCACTAGGGCTTTGAGAGTGGAGTCAATGTAATGAATAGAAGTCTAATAGGTAGAATTGTGGTGAAAGGCCTATACTCACCTAACCTACCTTATTAATGCTTTAAAGTATAAAGTGATAGAATCACTTGAACATGGATTGGTTGTCAAGGATATCCTTCCATGAGACATGAATGTTAAGCAAGTTTTAATAGTGAAATCTTGGGGTGTATGCTTGACCCCAAATGGGTATTGACAATAAGATAGAGTGTCACACAAGAGAGGGTCCGTGATCCAAGTTAAAAGGAGAACCACACCTAGTTGATGTGAGGACTATCCAAGTTAAAGGGGGAACTCTTACATGGCAGAGTCTGGGTTTTCCCAAAGTTAGGTCTTATGAGATGGAACCCTCCACATAGTTAAGTTAAGGTTTCTAGTAGCAGTCTCCATATCCAATGAACTAAGACATGCTTAAAGAAGCATCTCATAGTGTTCAAAACCATAAATGAACTAAGACTTACTTAATGAAGTACCTCATAGTGTTCAAGAGTATAAATGGACTTAGACATGCTTAAAATAGTATCTCATAGGGTCCATGTCGATAATGAACTTAAACATGCTTAAAGAAGTGTCTCATAAGGTTCAACCTATTAATGAACTAAGATGTGCTTAAGGGAGTACCTCCTAGTGTTCTAAAGTTAAAGAGAGGAACAAGGTTCCAAACCAAGAAGTATTAGTATGAGGACCTAAAAGTAGTACTTAGCATGAATAGTAGTATGGGATGCTATTCATGCATTGCACAAGTATGACTTAGGGTTATTCAAGAAAGAGTTATATTAAGTGATGTATCTTGAGATAGGATAGTGCTATAGTTGCCTTCCATGATATGATTGACTAAGGATGGTAGTTCCCTTGTCTATATGAAGTAAGTTAAAGAATGAGACCAAAGAAGGGTAAGTATGACTATGTTGACTTTAAGGTTATGCTTAGTTTGAATGGTATTATGGGATGCCTTTCATGCATTGCACAAGTGTGATTTGAGGTTACTTGGGAGTATAGTGCTCTTATGATATGAAAACCTAAGTCTTGACTAGGAATGTGGACTATGCCCAAGAATTACCATAAAAAAGGTACTTAGTTTGGATGGTATTATGGGATGCCGTTCATGCATTGCACAAGTATGCTTTGAGGTGGCTTGTAAAGTAGATCTCTTATAATATAAAAGACTAGGGGTTAAAGAATGTTAGTATGAAGGTCTACGTAAAGACTATACCATGAACATGATTTATCTCCTATGCTCATTATCTATGTCTTATGTTGACTTATGATTATATGATGCTTATGTTGGAGATTATGCTATGACTATGTTATTATCTCTTATGCTTATGTCTTATGTTGACAAACCATTTTGAGATGCTCTTATGATGTTGTGCTAGCTATCATACTTGATACATTTTGTACTAATGCATACTTTGCCTACATTCTAATCAAATGTAGGGTTTCGGAGATTGTGTTCCTTTGGAGGCTAGGTTTCTAAGGAGCAAGAAGAGTTGAAGATTTGGTGAGTCCTTATAGCTTCGAGGACAAACCCATTATTTCCCTTATGTAATTTCACTATGTTTTAGACTTTTATATGGGCTGCGTCCCAAGAGTTTTATTCAAAAGTTTTATAGATGGTTTGTGACAAAAGTGTAGTAAAAGACTTCCACTTGCTTTTATGAAAAGTATTTGATTGTATGGATAAAAGTTTTTTTTAAAATTTCCATACTTTTCTATTATCTTATGTTGTGATATGTTAAGGGCTTGTATGAGACCCCTTCTGGGTCAAGTACGCCATGTTACACCTAGGGGGTACCCTTGGGTGGTGACACTCTTGTTGATTACAGTGGAGTTTAGGCCTTGTGGTTTTTACTCTTCACACCGACGAGGTTTTCCATATTGAACTTGGTGTCTCGTGTGCTGATTTATTTTGCTTGTTTTTGTTGATTTGTTTGCTGCCCCAAACAGTTTTTTTTCTTGCAATATTTTGTCTTCTCTTGGTTCAAATAGAAGTAAAAGTTATGACTTGGGTTTTCTTCCGTTATTGTTTTGTCGTGTACATTTATTTGTGTTTGCCTTTCCCAACATAAGGACCTTAGCTTGTTGACTTAACGAGTCTTTAAGTCAAGAGAGGTCTAGACAAATAAGTATATAAGTTGAGATTCAAACTTCCAACCTCTATAAGCAACATTTAAACTTTTATCCAACATGATAGGAAAAATAGTGTATAAGATTTTTGGGCATTCTAAGACTAAATTATCTTAAATGCATGATAAATAGTTTTTAAATATTTAACACAACAGTCTCGATCTCATGATCTGGCCACACTCGACATAACTCTTCACTGCTGGCACCTTGTTCTCACTTATGACTTCGTGTGTCAATTTATAGGCCTACTTATACATATATACACAGAGTTTCGATCAAGACGTTTGGGTGCGATGACACTTTCACTATTGTATGTAGATCCGTCCATATATTTGATTCTAATTCATTCTGAGATTAATGCATGTTTTGATTAAGGATGGAGGGATCACGAACATTTCATCACATTTCCTAATGATAAATATTCTGATATTTCTTCATATGCGCTCACCATATAAATAGAAACAAAACTTTTGTAAACACTTATAAATTGTATTCATATTAGCATTGCATTTAGCAACTGGTGTCGATTAGGTAATAGTAGAAGCAAATATAAATATTTTGATCTTAAAAAAGAGGAGAGGCAACAAACTTTAAGAAGTATAAAATGAAAATGTAGCAATTATATGAAGGAAAAAAAGGTGAAAGGAAAAAAAAAGGAAGGGAAAATGGAAAGGAAAAAATCTGAGATCAAATAAAGGAATATGTTTATGCTTTAAATGTTCTGATTTAATGATAGTGCATAAAGGTGAACCTAATTATAAGTGTAATAATTGGTTATAAGACAATCTGATTTCTACCTTACAAACATAGGGTAAGATCTATGTATAGCCCACCATCTCTAAATTCACTTGTCGAATTGCACTAGATTGTTGTGATAATCTAACATTAAATACGATTGATAGAGATTTTTATATTTAGTGATAAAAATATCTGTCACTAATTTCTTTTTTATTTATAAATATTGAATGTAAAAAATTCATATATTATATACATAAGAAAACAAAGATGGTGATGCAAAGGTAGATGTCACATGCTTATGAAAAATAAAATTAATTAATTTTTTATTGATATTTCATGATAGCGATAAAGATGAGGAAGATAAAGAATGATTACTTATTTTCATGTGTGCAAGAGGTAGTTTTAAAGAGTTCGACATGCTTTTAAGTCATATCGAAAATATTACAAGGACGAAAGATATGTATTGAATGTTCCATCATTTATGGTGAAAGCAATCTCCCAAAAAATACATTGATTTTTTTTACTAGTCATCCCTATGATAATTGTCCAAAAATAGTGGGGAAAAAAGAATCATAAAGGTTGTTACAAAATTTTTTTAGTGATTATAGAGACAAGGAAGATGAAGAATGATCACTTATTTTCATGTGTGGAGTTTTAATGTCCATTTAGTACTATCTGGTATTTGCTTTTTAAACTGAATTGCACTTTAGGCTTTGGACTAAGATATATATATATATAACTTAGGTCCTTGGCCTTTGATGGCTGGACGACTTTGAGTTTTTGCTTTTTAATTATCTTTTAATTAATTAGATTCAAAATTAAAAGTTACTATAATAGATACTTCATCAAACAATTAAACTTTAGTTTTATAACGATCAACAAAGAAAATAACTTCAATATCATCCCTTTTTGGATCATGTTTAAAATGATCTTTTTTTCCTTTTCAAAATGCTTTATATATTATAAAAATCATATTTCAAAAAGTCTCTCAAGACCAACGAAATATCATAATAAAGAATAACTCTATCATAAAGATATTTTTAGTGATTGTGAGTGTTGATTTCTGTTATTTATAACATTATATCTAAATTTAGTTAATTCAATTAATAATTGATCACTAATCACCAATTTATTCAGAAGAAACAAATTAAGAAAGTTATTTTTCTAACCAATCTTAATTCATAAATTTAATAATGTGCCTGATAAACAAGCTCTTATAATATTTTGTATTTCTTGTTTTTCTATAAAATTTATATTAAAATTTGACTAACATAACTACATCATAAATTAAAAGAGTAGTTCAAAAGAAAAATATAATAAAAATAACGCCCACTAACCTATCCCACTACGTTTTAAAATTATAATCACTATCTTGAAATTTCATATTTCACATTTATTATTATTATCCGAGTTATTATTGTTCAATTTTTATTTTATAGATTTTGAATATCTAAAATGACAAAAAACTTGGTTATTTGTGAAATTTTCTCAAGAATATAATATGAGTGGCTAAAGTTGTAATCAATATACGGCATACGCCCAAATATTGGGCTTAATGTTCAACAAAGACCCGTTAGAGTTTTGTCAGAGGAAAGTATAGAAATTTGTTCACTTCAAAACTTTGTGTTTTTAACCCTTCGCCATTTCTGTTCTCTTCAACAGATCGGCGACGACGGTGCCGGTGACCGGAAAGTATGGTGCATGTTTCCTTTTATCGCAACTATAAGTATTCAATTTTGTAAAAATTCATTCTCTTTCCTTGTTCCTACACTATGTGTATGCTAAATGTCTTAACGTATGTACTTCAACCAATTATACACAATGAAATCTTCCTTGTTTTTGTTTTTTAGATGCTAAATGTCTCTAGGTATGTTGTTTTGTTGTTATTGTTTGGTTTTAGATAGTAGAGAGCCTGATCCTTGATCTAAGAGTTGGATAAAGTTTGAACTTAAAATGCACATTTAATTGCAACTGTGTGGTGTAGAAATTTTAGTTGTTCTGTAAAAACTTGAGCAAATAGCTTAGCCTTGAGCAAGTTTTAAATCTGTTGCTCTTATCCTGTTTGCATATTTCTGCAACTTAAGAAAAGAAAGGTTTCTATCTTTGTTTAGGACCAACCATTTTAACTGTCACATATCTGACAAAAAATCTAGAATGGTGAGCAATTTAGTTGGAATAATGTAGAGTGTCTTTTATATGTACTGATGATATATTCAATTCAATTAGAAAAAATCGGCTACTTGTTCATTGTCCAATTAATCTAGGTTCTGTTGGTGATTAGATGCACTGTCTTGTATACAAATTTGAAGGTTGTGCTGGTGTTCTTGGTTGGTCAAGATATATAATTGAAAAGTTTAAATATTTATTGTGATTCTATTACAGTGTGACATTTTATTAGACCATCATTTCTTATTGATTAGCTGATAACAGGATTTGTGTGCATCACCACTCTTTGATAATCTAGTAGTCTTTGGAGATGAGTTCATTACAAGCAAAAGACTCATATTCCTATGGGTAATACTAAGTAGTTGGGATTAAGGCTCAATCCTGTTGGTGCAGTACCGTATTCTTTTCAGAGTTTCTTTGGTTCGTTTTGGCAGATTTGTTTGTCAATATTGTTATAACTATAGCATCTAGAAATCCTCTTGTTGGAGACCCTAATTAGCCTTAAGAGACAATTTTTTGAGTGTGGGAATAAAATAGTTCAAAGGGAGTTGATGAATAGAGATGATTCAAGCAGTCAAGCCAAATAAATTGGGATTCAAGTATTAGTAGCAGCATTTGTTATACTAGTCTCTGGATATATTTAGCATTGTTTGCAGTTTATATTTTTGCTATTATATGTAGATGCTAATGTTGTATACAAACGGTGTTGCTATTGACATTTATTGTCCATACTTTCTTGACCTTTGATGTTTAATTCAGATGGGAAGACCTTTAAGAAGCCTCGACGCCCTTATGAGAACCAAAAACAGTTCAAAGGTTGATTGTGTGACTTAGGCTGTCTAGGTATACACCAAAGCTCGAAAGTTCAAAGATATCAAATCTATCGATTGATCAAGTATATCCGATATATGTTCACTACGGAAAATTTAAAGCAAAACCTACCTATTCAGATGCAATTAATCATTACCTACGAGACACACAAGTTTTTCATGCATATGTTTTAACAATAGTCATTCCCCATTCATGTGGGGGATTATTGAGTTTTAGCAAAGGTGCGAATGAAAAATAAGAATGAATGAGAAATTGGGAAATGTGGGGAAACCAATTTAGAAGGAAAATGAAAAGTCATTTCTCCCATATTGGTAGAAAAAAGGAAAAAAATGTTGTCCTTATATTAGAAAAAACTTCCTTTAGCTGTTAAAGAGTTAAGTACAAGGTGTCCCCTCACGCCGTCGTCGTCGCTCACTCGTCCTCGACTTCGGCTTTGGCTTTGACAAATGATGCTATTGAATGATAGTTTTTAGGCAAAAATTATTTAATCAATCTCATTAATTAATTTCATTTTTCTTAAAAATTAATTCATAATGTTGATTAATTAATTAACATAATTAATTTCGCGTAACATAATTGTTTGAAATTCGCGTAGCGGTAAAGTTGTTCAGAAGGAACTTGTTCCTTCCGAACAGACACTTTTTTTCCCAAAAGACACAAACGTTCTGGAAAGACATGTCTGAACATATGTGTTCACACTCTTGTCCTAACAGATGCGTTCCTTGCTGCAGTTGGCTATATATAGAGAGATTTCTCTCATTTTTCAAACACTAAAAATTTTCTCTCTTCTGCATACATTTTCTTACAAATCAAATTGTCGATCGACTGAGTTTGTGTGTGCTCGTTGGTTTTTTTTTTTAGTTCGCTGAAATTATTAAAGTTTGAGGTACCGCTACTTCGTTAATAGTTAATCCATTTTATTTTGGAAGGAATTAATCTACAACCTTGGGTACTTGAGGGGATTAAAATTTCTTAAGGATACACGATGGGTTTTGTGCACTCAGATTATTTATTTTCTGTCTATGGGTTTTGTGCACTCAGATTATTTATTTTCTGTCTATGTCATTTTTTTTGTTTCTGTTTTTACTAACCTGAATACAAGAGATAACAAGCTTAAGAAATTTAACATTTGTTTCTATACTTGAGGTCTCTGAAGATTAAAACCTTTCTGGTTTTCTATTATGTTTGAATTTTAAAATTCATTGGAATAACATTTAGAAGAACATAAAAATTTCATCGTTAAATCAGAAACATGTTGTATAAAGATTTATTCTTTACTGTTAGTATTTCATATATACTAAATTGTTTGCCATTTGTGACAGAAAAATGACTAATTCATGTAAAGTAAATGTTGGAACAATGATTGTTGCAACAACATCGGTTGCACACAATCGTTCAACTACTTCCCTTGTATCGGCTGAGAAACCTGCAAAGTTTTCTGGAGTCTACTTTAAGAGATGGCAGCAGAAGATGTTCTTTTATCTAACTACGTTGAGTCTACAGAGGTTCATTTGTGAGAACGTTCCTATTCTGTCGGATGAAACTCCGGACGAAGAACGATTCTTGGTAACAGAAGCATGGAAGCATTCAGATTTTTTGTGTAAAAATTATATTATGACTGGCCTGCAATATGATGTATACAATGTGTACAGTAGTGTGAAGACCTCAAAAGAACTCTGGACGCTTTGAAAAAGAAGTACAAAACAAAGGATGTCGGAATAAAGAACAATGGCAAAATTTCTGGACTATAAAATGATAGACAGTAAGACTGTTGTCACCCAAGTTCAAGAGCTGCAGGTCATAATCTATGTTGAACTTATTAAGTTTGTTCTTAATACTCACATAATCTTTAATGTAAGATTGATTGTGGATGATGTTTTTCAAGTGGCGCCGATAATTGAGAAGTTGCCTCCGTCGTGGAAGGACTTCAAAAACTACTTGATAACTCAAGGAAATGACTGTTAAAGATCTCATGGTAAGGCTCAGAATTGAAGAGGATAACAAGGCCGCAGAAAAGAGGTCACGTGGTAATTCAGCAATATCTGGAGTAAATATTATTGAAGAAGATCCCACAAAATCAAGGAAAAGAAAGAAAACATCTAGATCGATGAGCAATCCTCCTAAGAAGAAATTCAACGGAAACTGCTTCAATTGTGGCAAACGTAGTCATAGGGTTACTGAATGTCGGGGTCCTAAGAAGGACAAGAAGAAGGATCAAGCAAATTTGGTTGAATCCAAAGAAGAGATGGTCGATCTCTGTGCAATGCTTTCAGAATGCAGCTAGGTTGGAAATCCAAGAGAATGGTGGATAGATTCTGGTGCCTCATTCATGTGTGTGCCAACAAAGAATTATTTTCATCATATACTCCAGCCCCAGCAGACGAGAAGTTGTTTATGGCGAACTCCGATGCTGCAGAGGTGGAAGGAATGGCAAGATCTACTTAAAGATGACCTCGGGCAAGGTGGTGACTTTGAACAGGGTCTTGTATGTTCCGAAACTTCGAAAGAACTTAGTGTCTATACCAGTTTTGAGTAAGTACAAATTCAAATGTGCATTCGTTTCAGATAAAGTTGTAGTGAGTAAGAATGCGATGTATGTAGAAAAAGGTTACCTCACTAAGGGCCTCTTCAAACTCAATGTAATTGCAGTTAATATGAATAAAGATTATGCTTCTTCTTACTTGCTTGGGTCAAAATGTTTATGACATGAACGTTTGGTACATATCAATAAGAAAACATTGCGAAAATTGATTAACTTAAATGTTTTGCCTAACTTTGAGTGCAATAAATCAAAATGTCAAGTTTGCGTTGAATCTAAGTATGCTAAGCATCCTTATAAATCTGTTGAAAGCAATTCATATCCCTTAGAACTGATTCACATTGGCATTTGTGACCTGAAGTCAACACCATGACGTGGTGGGAAAAATATTTCATAACTTTTATTGACAATTGCACTGGATATTGTTATGTCTATTTGTTAAATGATAAGGATGAAGCAATAGTTGCATTTAGGCAATATAAGTTGAAAATCAGTTGGATAAAAAGATAAAAATGATCAGAAGTGATAGAGGTGGAGAATATGAATTTTTATTTGCAGAAATATGTTTAGAAAATGGAATCATCCATCAAACTATTTCCCCTTACTCTCCTCAATATAATGGAACTGCGGAAAGGAAAAACCGAACTTTAAAGGAAATGATGAATGCATTACTTATAAATTCAGGTTTACCACAAAACTTGTGGAGGAAGCTATCCTTACAGCAAATCGAATACTCAATAAAGTGCCTCTCAACAAGACACATGTTATTCCATATGAGAAATGGAAAGGTAGAAAACCCAACTTGAAATATTTCAAAGTATGGGAATGTCTGGCCAAAGTCCAAGTTCCTATACATAAAAAGGTCAAAATAGGACCTAAGACTGTGGATTGTGTATCAATTGGATATGCCATAAATAGTAAGGCATGTCGATATTTTATTCATAAGTCCGAACATATGACAATTGGATATTCATGACAATACGATAATGGAATCAGATAATGTTGAATTCTTTAAACATATTTATCCATATAAAACTAGACTTGAGTTATCTAGTGAAAGGTCTAATCGACCTCGAGAAGAACCAAAAGAGAATGTACCTAATAAAGAGAGTCCAAAATGTAGTAAACATCAAAGGACATCTACTTCATTTGGATTTGATTTTGTAACATTCCTTTTTGAAAGTTAGCCTCAAACATTCAAGGAAGCTATGTTGTCTACTGACTCAATCTTTTGGAAGGAGGCTGTCAATAGTGAGATTGAGTCAATCTTAAGCAATCATACTTGGGAGTTGATTGGTCTTCCTCTAGGAAACAAACTTCTAGGTTCAAAATGGATTTTCAAAAGGAAGATGAAAGATGATGGAACTATTGACAAATACAAAACAAGACTTGTTGTCAAAGGCTTTAGACAAAAAGAAGGTCTTGATTATTTTAAAACATACTCACTTGTGACTAAGATTACATCAATTCGGATGATAATTGCCCTATCTGCAATATACGGTCTTGAAATTCATCAAATGGGTGCAAAAACCGTCTTCTTAAATGAAGAGTTGGAGGAAGAGATTTACATGGGACAACCTGAGGGCTTTGTAGTTCCTTGTAAAGAAAAGAAAGTGTTCAAACTTGTTAAGTCACTTTATGGACTAAAACAAGCACCGAAACAATGGATGCAAAGTTTGATCAAACCATGTTGGCAAATGGATTTAAGATCAATGAATGTGCTAAATGTGTTTACATTAAAGACGTTCCAAATCAAGAGGTCATTGTATGCATATATGTGGATGACATGCTGATAATGAGTAAGGACATTGCTAATGCAAAAGATACTAAGTGTATGCTCATTAGTAAGTTTGATATGAAAGATCTAGGAGTTGCCGATTTGATATTGAAAATTAAGATTCATAAAACTCCTCATGGTCTAGCATTGTCTCAATCTCATTATATTCGATAGGTACTTGAAAAGTTCAAATACTTGAATTTCAAAAGGGCAAAGACACCAATTGTTGTGAACCTTGATCTTGCTAAGAATAAAGGTGAAAGTTAGTCTCAATTGGATTATGCCAGAGTATTGGGAAGTTTGATGTAAGTCATGAACTATACACGACCAGACATAGCCTACACTATAAGTAAACTGAGTCGATACACAAGTAATCCCAATCAAAATCATTGGATGGAAATGAAGAGGATTTTAGGGTACTTAGATGACACTCAAAACTATGCTTTGCATTATAAAAAATATCCAAGAGTTGTTGAAGGATATAGTGATGCAAATTGGATTAATGAGTCAAATGAAACTAAATTCACGAGTGGATATGTTTTCACTTTTTGGTGGAGGAACAATATATTGGAAATCATCCAAACAAACATGTATAACTCGCTCTACAATGGAGTCTCAATTCATCCCCTTAGATAAAGTAGTTGAAAAAGTTGAATGGCTCCGAAATTTCTTAGAAGATATTTCGTTTTAGCCCAAACCAATGGCCTATATATGCATACATTGTGATAGTCAAGCTGCAATAGGAAGGGTTGGAAGTGTTATGTATGACGGCAAGTCTAGTCACATACGACGAAAAAACAACTATGTTAGACAACTACTCTCTGTGGAATTATCACAATTGACTATGTAAAGTCAAAGGGTAATCTGACAGATCTACTTACAAAAGGCCTAACTAAAGAAGGAGTTGAGAGATCATCGACAAGAATGAGAATATGATCGAAGACAAGTCATCGTGGCAGTAACTCTACCTAGAAGACTGGATATTCCAAGATCTAGGTTCAAGAAGATCAAATAATGTTAACGGTTCAACATTGTCAAAAAGAAATTTATGGTCCATTCTCATGATGAGACAATGTCAGTAACTAGGATAAAGGCGTTAAAACTTTTTTTATGATTTCTAAGTTTGATACAAGGTATATCAAATAGTGTATCTATGAGATAACACATTTAGAAACCACCTATGTAAGTGTGAAGTGCAAGCCGCTTCAAGGAGAATCTAATAAGGCCAGTTCTCTAAGCACTTATTAACCAAGATGTGTTTATGGTTGAAACGAACAAAACAATAAGAACCAAAAACAGTTCAAGAGTTGCTTGTGTGACTTATGTTGTCTAGGTATACACCAAAGCTCGACGGTTCAAAGATATCAAATCTATCGATTGATCGAGTATATCAGATATATGTTCACTACGAAAAAGTTCCAAAGGAAACCTACTTATCCAGATGCAATCAATCCTTACTTATGAGACACACAAGTTTTTTATGCATATGTTTTAACAATAGTCATTCCCCATTCATGTGGGGGATTATTGGATTTTAGCAAGGTGCGAATGAGAAATAAGAATGAATGTGAAATTGGGAAATGTGGGGAAACCAATTTGGAGGGAAAATGAAAGGTCATTTCTCCCATATTGGTTGAAAAAAGGAAAAAGGATTGTCCTTATATTAGAAAACACTTCATGTAGCTCTTAAAGGGTTAAGTAGAAGGTGCCCTCTCACGCCGTCGTCATCGCTCACTCGGCCTCGACTTCGACTTTGGCTTTGGCAAATGATGCTATTGAGTGATAATTTTTAGGCAAAATTTATTTAATGAATCTCATTAATTAATTTCCTTTTTCTTAAAAATTAATTCATAATGTTAATTAATTAATTAACGAAATTAATTTCGCGTAACATTAAAGTTGCTCAGAAGAGATCTGTTCCTCCGAACATACACTTCTTTTCTTAAAAGACACACAAGTTCTAAAAAGACATGTCTGAACATATACGTTCACACTCTTATCCTAGCAGACGCGTCCTTGCTACAATTGGCTATAAGTAGAGAGATTTCTCTCATTTTTCAAAGTGAAAATTTTCTCTCTTCTGCCTACATTTTCTTACAAATCAAATTGTCGAACAACTAAGTCTGTGTGTGCTCTTGTTGCTGTTTATTGAGTTTGCTAAAATTATTGAAGTTTGAGGTACCACTACTTCCTTAATAGTTAATCCGTTTTATCTTTGGAGGAATTAACCTACAACATCGGGTACTTGATGAGATTAAATTTCTTAAGGATACACAGTGGGTTCTATGGACTCAAATTATTTATTTTCTGTTTATTTTATCTTTTCTATTTTTGTTTTTACTAACCTGAATACAGGAGATAACACATGTATGTACATATATTTATATATTTACAATGAGTTAAAATTAATATATAAATATATTTTGAAACACTTTTTAAATATAAATATAACTTCGGTCCTATGCCTCTTGTGACTGGACGACTTTGAGTTTTTGCTCTTTAATTATCCTTTAATTAGTTAGATTTAAAATTAAAAGCTACTATAATAGATACTTCATCAAACAATACGATAAAACCTATGCAAGTACTCCTATTAAACGTTTAAGATCAAATAATACGGCAACAAGGTTTTACATTCTTGACATTTTGGTGAAGAATTGAAGTGCTTCTTCAAATACATACTTGCGAAAGAAATATTTTAATAATATTATATTTTGAAGTGATAGTCTAAAAGTGAAAAAATCTGAAAATTAACTAAATCATACCGATACCAAAGAAAAATCGATATGATTGAGATGATTTTAAAAATCCAATTTTGATTCTATATTATAAAATATCCGAAAAATCTATTTTTTCGGTACTTTGACTCATGTAGGATGTAATCATACTTTAGTTTTATAACGATCAACAAAGAAAATAACTTCAATAGCATCCCTTTTTGGATCATGTTTTCCTCTTCAAAATGCTTTATATGTTATAGAGTCTCTCAAGAACAATGAAATATCATAATAAAGAATAACTCTATTATAAAATTACTTTTAGTGATTGTGAGTGTTGATTTCTGTTATTTATAACATTATAACTAAGTTTAGTTAGTTCAATTAATAATTGATCACTTAATCACCGATTTATTCAGAAGAGACAAATTAAGAAAGTTAATTTTCTAACCAATCTTAATTCATAAATTTAATAATGTGCATGATAAATAAACTCTGATAATATTTTGTATTTCTTGTTTTTTCTATAAAATCTATACTAAAATTTGACAAACATAACTACATTATAAATTAAAAGAGTAGTTCAAAGGAAAAATATAATAAAAATAACACCCACTAACTTATCCGAATCCGACTACGTTTTAAAAATATAACCACTGTCTTGAAATTTCAGATTTCACATTTATTATTATTATCCGAGTTATTATCGTTCAATTTTTATTTTATGGATTTTGAATATCTAAAATGACAAAAGAGTTAGCTATTTGTGAAATTTATCTCAGGAATATAATATGAGTGGCTAAAGTTGTAATCACTATACGCCCAAATATTGGGCTTAATGTTCAACAATGGCCCGTTAGGGTTTTGTCGGAGGAAAATATATATATATAATTTTGTACACTTTAAAACCCTTGTGTATTTTTACCCTTCGCCATTTCTGTTCTCTTCAGCAGATCGGCGACGACGGTGCCGGTGACCAGAAAGTATGGTGCATGTTAACTTTTACCGCAACTGTAAGTATTCAATTTTGTATAAATTCCTTCTCTTTCCTTCTTTCTACGCGATGTGTATTCCAAAAATCCCAATAATAAACGATGAAATCTTCGTTGATTTTGTTTCTTAGATGCTAAATGTCTCTAGGTATGTTGTTTTTTTGTTGTTCTAGTTTGGTTTTAGATAGTAGAGAGCCTGATCCTTGATCTTAGACTTAGATAATGTTTGAACTTAAAATGCACATTTTAAGATAGGTTGATAACTCTATTCATATATATGTCGAGCTGAATCGTATAAACAGTTGATAGAATAGTCATGACTGTAACTCTGTGGTGTAGGAATTTTAGCTGTTCTGTAAAAAATTGAGTTATTAGCTCAGCCTTGTGCAAGTTTTTTAGTCTGTTGCTCTTATCCTGTTTTGCATATTTCTGCAACTCAAGAAAAGAAAAGCTTGTATCTTTGTTTAGGAACAACCGTTTTGACTTTGTCATATACTGGACAGATAATCTTGAATGGTGAACAATTTAGTTGAAATAATGTAGAGTGCCTTTTATATGTACTGATAAATTCAATTCAATTATAAAAGATTGGATACTAGGTCATTGTCCAATTCAGCTAGGTTTTGTTGGTGATTAGATGTACTGTCTTTTATACAATTTTGAAGGTCGTGATGGCGTTCTTGGTTGGTCAAGATATATAATTGAAAAGTTCAAAATTTTTATTGTTATTCTATTACGTTGTGACATTTTATTAGACCCTTATTTCTTAATGATTAGCTGATAACAGGATATGTGTGCATGACCACTCTTTGATAATCTAGTAGTCTTCGGAGATGAGCTTATAGTAGCCAAAGATTCATACTCATACGGGTAATACTATAAGTAGTTGGGATTAAGGCTCAATCCTGTTGGTGCAGTACAGTATTCTTTTAGGAGTTTCTTTTGTTTGTCAATAGCGTTATAACTATGGGATCTAGTAATCCTCTTGTTGGAGATCCTAATTAGCCATAAGAGACAATTTTTTGAGTGTGGGAATAAATTAGTTCAAAGGGAGTTAATGAATAGAGAGGATTCAAGCAGTCAAGCCAAATAAATTGTGATTCAAGTATTGTAGTAGCAGCATTTGTTATACTAGTCTCTGGAGATATTTACCATTGTCTGAAGTTTCTATTTCTGCTATTATATGTAGATGCTAATGTTGTATAAGAATTGTGTTGCTATTGACATTTATTATCCATACTTTCTTAACCTTTGATGTGTAATTCAGATGGGAAAACCTTTAAGAAGCCTCGACGCCCTTATGAGAAGGAGCGATTGGATGCAGAGTTGAAGCTTGTTGGAGAATATGGACTGAGGTGCAAGAGGGAGCTTTGGAGAGTCCAGTATGCCTTGAGCCGTATCAGGAATGCCGCAAGAATGCTTCTGACCTTGGATGAGAAAGCCCCACGCCCTATTTTTGAAGGTGAAGCACTCTTGAGAAGGATGAACAGATACGGATTATTGGACGAGAGCCAGAACAAGCTTGATTATGTCTTGGCCCTCACTGTAGAGAACTTTCTTGAGCGTCGTCTCCAAACCCTTGTCTTCAAGACTGGCATGGCTAAGTCTATCCACCATGCTAGAGTGCTCATTCGACAAAGGCATATCAGGTATTAACATATTACAGTTTTACTGACACAGTTCAAATAAAAAAATTAGCTCAGCCTATTTTTATTTTTGGTACTTTCTCTAATTGCAAATGTATGGTTGCAAGAATTTGAAGTGCAAAGAAAAAATTGCTTCAATGATAAAACAATATGCCATTTTTAATGTTATTAGTTGACCACTACAATTTTTATGGGAAAAGTTCTAGGTTTGAGTCATTTATTTGACGTTCTTTTTATCAAAGAGCTCCAACATAAATTTTATGTTTGAGGTAACATAATATTTTATTTATAGAGATTGAAATTACTAAAACGAGCTATGATATAAAGGATGATGTTTGCTGTACAGTGAGGACTAGCGAAAATAGTCAAATAATCAAATCATTATCAATCTTCATCGTTGTTAATGATTGATGTGCTTTTCGAGGAAAAAATACATATTTGGGTTCTCCATTTTGTTGAAAGTCCTGAGTTCTTTGCTTTCCTTTTCAAATCCTCGGCCTAACACTTATTCGAAGATGTTCTTCTATACATTAAAGCTTCAGAACATCTCTGTTTGCCCACTAAGATGCCTTACCTTGGCACAATAATTCCGAGTCTGATGCTGCTGAACAGGATCATTATGCATTTTGTGAAAATTGTTTGTTGGTCTGTATTGTTGAGAGGTTAAACTTGTCTTGAGTTTGGAAGTATTATACAATTCAATAATCTATGATTTCGATTTGTGTAGATTGTTATTGAAATAAGCCATATGCTTATAATGAAGTTGTGTAAACTTGCACAATTGAAATGCATTGCAGTATGTTAAACTGCTTTACTTAATTTCCATTTCTATCCTTTGCATCAACGAAATGAAAGAAATAATTGTGTCAATTATTGCCATTATGTCCAAGTGTTAATAGATTAAAATTCATGAAGCTTGAACGGGTTATAAAGAAAACTAGTTTCTTAAAAGCTTGAATGACACTTTTTTTCAGCAGTACGGAACAGACTCCAAATCAGCGTCAGTCAGTCAATTACCCTGAGTGGCTTGGGTCCTTATGATATCCTGTGCTCCGTGAATTTTACAAAGTAGTAGTGTATGAATTATTTGTTTTTTATATAGTACTTATATTAACATAAACACTTTGGCTTGGCCTGCTCATTTTGGATTTTCTCAATCTTTCACTTTGTGCTATTTATCTGTTTTATCAGTATGTAAAATATGTTTCCACAATCTAATGATGTTTGTTATGCAGAGTTGGTAGGCAGGTGGTGAATGTTGCTTCTTTCATGGTGAGAGTGGACTCCCAGAAGCACATTGACTTCTCTCTCACTAGTCCTTTCGGTGGTGGGCGCCCTGGAAGAGTGAAGCGAAAGAACCAGAAGTCTGCTGCAAAGAAAGCAGCTGGTGGTGATGGAGACGAGGAAGATGAAGAATAAACTCTTATGTTTATTTACGTTTGGGTGTTTCACTTCTGCCTATGTTGTGTACTTTCTTGTTTTATGTTTTTGCAATTTAATCTACCTTTAATATATTAGAAAATGTTTTTGACAGAGGTGGAGAGAATATTGAGTTTGGATTTAGCACTTGATATTAAGAGATTTTTTCTTGGATGGAATATTAGATTCTGCTCTTTTCCCTTTTCCCTTGTTCATTAGACACTGAATTGGGGTTTACTTGGATCTAATTTCCACACATATAACAGCACCTAGTAGCATACTGTACTCTGATATTTGGTTCCTGGACTTGATATACATATACAGCACACCCAGTGTAGTCCTTAAGTGGTGGTATACAAAACGTAGATTGTGTGCAAATTATACCTTTACCTCAGAGTAAGTGAAGTTGTATTTGATACATTTTCTACTCAAGAAAAAATAATCTATAGCAGTCCCGGAAAAGAATTGAAGGAAATAGAAATAGCATCTTATGATAACAAAACAGTAACAACGATTCTAGATGCTAACAGAACTACAAAGAAATAACACAATGGTTGAGGAACAAAAAATTACGGATATTCTACTTTCTACTATATTAGAAGCATGAGTTAGAGATTAGGTATAAACATATCAGTTAAATGTCATTTAAATTATATTTGAGGATATTTTAGACTTTTCATCATCAACTAAAGCTACGTGTCCTTTATGTAGCAAATTGAATTTTCCACATGTCTTCACTGCTTAGTGCTTACAAAATCTGTCTTTCCCATCTCTATTCCTCAGCTTTTTTTTTCGTTTCTTTGCTGTATCAGTTAGATTCAGAGAGAATCAATTGCTCGGGTGTTTTATATGTGGTAATTTTTACAAGGTGTTATTTTAGGGTGTGTTGTAGGAAAGAAAATGTTTTTCATGGAAAATGTTTTCCTGGAAAATAAGTAAATTTTTAACTTATTTTCTCATGTTTGGTTGGTGAGTAGAAAATATTTTTCGGAAAAGATTTTTAGTGTTTGATTTATGAATGAAAAATATTTTTGAGAAATATCTTTTATTTTACTAGAGTACTCTAGAACCATTGTTGGTCCCAAGCAAATCCTCATCTTGGCTGACTACAAGAGGAAAGCCAACACAAGCAATAATAGGCTTAAAATTGAATTAAATCCGCTCAACTCAAATACTCAACACATAAAGTCTGGAAAAATACTCAATAGTAATATTTATAGTTTGTAACAACTCAAGGAAAAGTAAATACAGAAAGACTCCTCAATTATATCGATCTATGAAACATCTATAGTTCAACATGGATATTAAAACATCTATAGTTTATTGAAATATTATGTAGTAGTTTAATCAAATAGTTAGTTGGCACTGTTCAAATCAGTTAGTTGGCACTGTTCATAGTTAGTTAGAGGCATTTAGCTTAATTATGCATTGTATAGAATCAGTTGAGTTAGTTAGAAAATCTAGATATTTTTACTTGCTCAATATACGTGTATATATACATTCAGCATTACTTGGAATAAGATAACTTTTCTTCTTCCCCAAACAATCTGCATATTTTCATTCATTTGTTCAAGGTTGTATTCATACAGTTCATGTGACCTCCATTAATGGAGGTCTGGTAATCTCAGTTTATCACCTCTCAACATGGTATCAGAGCTCGGTGTGACAATCACCCAAGTTTATTTCACATAGATTTCAATTTCCTCTCGAGATCTCACTCTATTCTCACTCGACTTTTCATCTAATTTTCCTCTGTTCTTTTTAATCTTCCTTGCTTATCATCAATGGCAGAAACTAATCCAGCTGATGGAACAAATCCACCGTGTCTTGGAACAAACCCACTTTACATTCATCCGGCTGAAAGTGCTGGATCTACACTCGTGCCATCAGTTTTCGACGGCACTGGATACAGATCCTGGAGGCGAGGCATTCTTCGAGGCATTTCAGTCAAGAACAAAATGGGATTCATTACTGGAAACTGTGTGAAACCACCTCCAACCGATCCTACTTACAATCAATGGGAAAGATGTGACGATATGGTCGTTTCGTGGATTTTGAATTCACTCTCCACAGACATTGCAGATAGTCTTCAATACGTCAACAATGCAAAGGAATTGTGGCAGGAGTTAGAGGATAGGTATGATCAACCAAATGGAGCAAAACATTTTCAGATCCAGCGAGAAATCAACGATCTAGCCCAAGGTACTCTCGACATCACTAGTTACTACACAAAGCTGAAGAAACTATGGGAAGAACTCAATGCTTTAGATGCTAGTGTTCTGTGTAATTGTGCATGTGCGTGTGGAGCAAAGGCAAACTCACACAAGGTTGAACAGGACAGGCAATTGATCCAATTTCTTATGGGATTGAATGACGTTTACACTGTGGTTAGGGGGAGTAACTTAATGATGAATCCTCTACCAACTATAGCACAAGGATTCTCTATTCTCATTCAGGAGGAAAAACAACGTGAGATCAGGCCATCAAATCAGTCCATCATTGAATCCACTTCTCTAAATGCTGGAACTCACAATGCAGGTAGAAATCAGTTTAGGACAAACTACACTCAGCACACAAACGTCAACAATTCGAGAGGCTAGTACAATCAACATCAAAATCCTGGTGCAAGTGGAAATCAATCTTACAGAACAAATAAGTCACAGACAAACAGGTCCCCATTGTTTTGTGATTATTGCAGAAAGCAGGGTCATACTAAGGAAAAATGTTATCGATTGCATGGATTTCCAGCAGACTTCAAATTTACCAAGGGAAGAAATGCAGGAACAGCAGCACATGTTCATGGAACTGGGTCTGAACCTGATGATAACTATCAGAATCAAGGTCAACACCTTACAAAGGATCAGTATGACCAACTGATGCAACTTCTGGATAACTTCCAAGTGGGAAATGCTGCTGAGGCCCCTCAAAATGATGTTGGTGGGGCTGCAAACTTTGCAGGTATATTGGCTTGTTCTTCTCATAAAGAGTTAATGAGTAATCTATCATGTAAATGTTTCAAATCTTCTGCTGAATATTGGATCCTAGACTCTGGTGCTTCAAATCATATGTCCTCAGATAGAAAATATGACCAACATTAGACCCTTGCCATATCCTTTTCTAGTTACATTGCCTAATGGTTACAAAGTGAAAGTCACAGAAATAGGTGATGCTGTCTTGAGTCCAAAATTGACTTTAAACAAAGTACTCTTTGTCCCTAGTTTCAAATATAATCTGATCTCCATTCACTCTTTAACAGTGCAATCTAATTCCATTGTTAATTTTTCTGCTCATACATGTATGTTGCAGGCCCCTTCAATGAAGAAGCCTTTGGAGCTTGGTAAATCAAGAAATGGTTTATATTACCTCTGCTCAAAATGTCAGTTCGCCAGCTCAAGTTCAAATCATGTTCATTCTCTTGCTGCTTGTAGTTCAGCTTCAAGTCCTGTTGTTTGTGATTCAACTTCAAGTCTAAATCAGTTTCATGACTCTTGTGGGAATTGTTCCATGTGTAATTGTAAAAACCTTGTTTGTTCTATGTCTAATTGCAAGCATTCTGATAATAAAATTGTTGATTCCTGTACTATGTCTTCTGCCTACTCCTCTTCTCCTAATACTTGTATTGATTACTTGTGGCATAATAGATTGGGACATGTCCCATTTGTGAAAATGAGAAACATATCCAACATTCCAATAAGGTTTGCCCCTAAACAACCTTTTACCTGCACTATTTGCCCCATGGCAAAACAAACAAGAATGCCTTTCCCTACCAGTACTTCGTTCTCATCCAAACCTTTTGACCTTTTACATTTGGATTTGTGGGGACCCTACCATATGCCTACACATGATCATTATAAATACTTCTTAACTATAGTTGATGATCAAAGCAGATCAACATGGGTGCATCTTTTGAGTTGCAAAAGCAATACTCTACAGGTCATCAAGTCTTTTGTCAAATTAATAGAAACTCAGTTTCAAGCAACCATAAAAGCCATTAGGTCAGACAATGGGCTGGAGTTCACCAGTAAAGAAGCAACCTTTTTCTATCAATCCAAAGGCATTGTTCATCAAAAATCTTGTCCATACACACCTCAACAAAATGGTGTGGTGGAAAGAAAACACAAATACTTACTTGAAGTTGCCAGATCCCTCATGTTTCAATCCAAAGTGCCTCTTAGGTACTGGGGAGAATGCATCCTCACAGCCACTTATTTGATCAATAGACTACCCTATACCATTTTGAAAGGCAAATGTCCTTATGAACTCTTGTACCAAAAGAAACCTACATACTCTCACCTTAGAACTTTTGGGTGTTTATGCTACCCCACAATCACCAAACCTCACAAAGATAAATTTGAACCCAGGGCCACTCCTCATGTGTTTGTGGGATACTCTTTTCACACAAAAGGGTATAAGGTTCTCAATCTAGCTACTAAAACAATACATGTATCTAGAGATGTCAAATTTCTTGAACATATTTTTCCTTTTGATGTTTCTTCTTTTCCATCTGCTTGTGTACCAACTGCTATTTTACCTTCTTCTTGGGACAATGATCATGCTAACATTCGAAATATGCATACACCTTTATTTAGGACTGACACTCTTGAACCAATAGGTCAAGTTCTTGAACCCCATGTACCAGGACCATCTCCTATGGCTACACCAACCTCTCCTCATAATTTTCCACACCCTCATCAACCTGCTGCACCTGAACCTAGAAGATCCACCAGACATCATGTTAGACCATCTTATCTCCAAGAATATGTTTGCACATTGCCTTCCTCAAAGGACCAAGATTTTGCCCAACCTACCAACACTTCTACTTCCTTCAATGCTCTTTTCACCAACAAACATCACATTCCTTTTACTGCCCTTAGTTGTGATAATCAGCAGATTATAAGAAACTTGTCATATGATAGTGAGCCCAACTCTTATGATGAGGCTGCCATGAACCCTGCTTGGCAAGCAGCCATGACTCAAGAGTTTGAGGCTTTGCATGCTAATCATACTTGGAATTTAGTTCCTCTACCTGCAGGTAAGAAGGCCATAGGATGCAAATGGGTGTATAAAGTGAAACACAAGGCTGATGGCAGTGTTGAGCGTTTTAAAGCTAGGCTGGTGGTAAAAGGTTATACCCAGCAAGCAGGTATTGACTATACAGAGACATTTTCACCTGTGGTTAAAATGACTACAGTGAGAACCTTGCTCAGTGTTGCTGTTAAAAAGGGATGGGGTATTTACCAGTTAGATGTCAATAATGCATTCCTGCATGGTGACCTGAATGAAGAAGTTTTCATGGAAATTCCTCAAGGATTGGAGGTTGATTCTCCTGGCCTGGTTTGTCACCTAAAGAAGTCTCTATATGGTTTAAAACAAGCCAGTAGACAATGGTATGATAAGCTTACTGATGCTCTCTGCACAAAATGTTTCATTCATTCAACCAGTGATTATTCCCTTTTCTACAAAGTAACCCCATCCTCCACTGTATTTGTGGTTGTGTATGTGGATGATATCATCCTTACTGGTACTGATTTCCAGGAAATTCAAGATCTTAAGTCCTTTCTCCATTTTCAGTTCAAGATCAAGGATCTAGGCAAGCTGCATTATTTTCTAGGATTGGAGGTTATTTACCAGGATGATGGCCTTATCATTTCTCAGAGAAAGTTCACAATGGATCTTATCAAAGAGTTTGATTGCCTTGGGTATTCTCCTGTCTCCTCTCCACTTGATAGCTCTGTTAAGTTGCATGCCTCAGAGGGGGTATTGCTGCCTAATCCTGCATATTACAGAAAGCTTGTTGGAAAGCTAAATTTTCTCAGCAACACAAGGCTAGACATTGCTTATAGTGTACAACACTTAGCCAATTTATGCAAGCTCCAAGAGAACCTCACCTCAAGGGAGCTATACATGTACTTAGGTACTTAAAAGGTGATCCCACTTTGGGACTGTTTCTGTCAAATACTCCTAACTATGAACTCAGGGCATATTGTGACTCAGATTGGGCTTCATGCCCAGATTCAAGAAGATCAGTTAGTGGTTATCTTGTGCTACTTGGGGACTGTCTTATTAGTTGGAAGTCTAAGAAACAAGAAACTGTCCTATTAGTTGGAAGTCCAAGAAACAAGAGACTGTTTCATTATCCTCTGCAGAAGCAGAATACAGATCCATCAGGAAGGTCGTGGGAGAATTGATATGGGTTAGAAGGCTCCTAGATGAATTAACCATCCCATGTTCTGCACCTACTCCAGTGTTCTGTGATAGCCAAGCTGCTGTTCACATAGCTCGAAACCCTGTGTTCCATGAGCGTACCAAACACATCGAAGTAGATTGTCATTTTGTTCGTGATAAATTACAAGATGGGCTTATATCCTTGCATCACATCTCCACAGTAGATCAACTAGCAGACATTTTAACGAAAGCCCTCACTGGAATCAAACATATGCATCTTTTGGGCAAGTTGGCTGTGACATCTCCACCTCCAACTTGAGAGGGGGTATTGAAATATTATGTAGTAGTTTAATCAAATAGTTAGTTGGCACTGTTCAAATCAGTTAGTTGGCACTGTTCATAGTTAGTTAGAGGCATTAGCTTAATTATGCATTGTATAGAATCAGTTGAGTTAGTTAGAAAATCTAGATATTTTTACTTGCTCAATAGACGTGTATATATACATTCAACATTACTTGGAATAAGATAACTTTTCTTCTTCCCCAAACAATCTGCATATTTTCATTCATCTGTTCAAGGTTGTATTCATACAGTTCATGTGACCTCCATTAATGGAGGTCTGGTAATCTCAGTCTATCACCTCTCAACATAGTTCAACATGGATATTAAGACAAGACCCATAACATCTTAACAAGATTAAACTGAAAAGGGAAAATCCTCTGGAATGCAAGGAGGCTCACCAAAACTAACTGGAATGTCAAATGATCTCAACGAAGCGTCTGTTGATGATGCTGAACACCTGTATCTGCATCAATACATTGAAAGTACGAGCATACAAGTAGAATTGGAAGCATGGGTAACTGAATAGATAAGACTGGAAGAATACTCACATCAACTCAACTTCAATACAAAAGCAACAATAAGAGATGCAATAATTAAAGCTTTATAAATATCAGACGTCAACTCAAGAATGTATATAAAAATACAATAAAATACTCTTTAATGTAATTTTTATTATTACGTAATTTAATGAAGTAAAATACATGTTAATTTTTTGCGCTTCCTTTTTTCTTTATTTTCTATTTATATTTAATATTCTATTCAGTTAGATTTTGAATTTAAAACAATTAAAATTGTTTGTTACCGTTTAAAATTCATCCTTATCAAAAACTGCTACTTTCAGAATATACTATATTAATATCTCCATATAATCAGTTATGGGACATAAAAATGCCACATGGCAGCGCCACATTTAATAAATAATTAAATATTATATATTATATAACTATTTAAATATTTAAATACATACTTTTAAATAAAAATGGACACATGTCATCAACTTTAACAGATAATGACAAATGTCGGCATTTTTAAAAATAAATTTAATTTTTTTAAAAATACAATTTATAAATTAGTTAAAAAAAATAAAATAATAAATAAATAATCTAGGACAGATTCTATATTTTTCAAAATAAAAATAAAAATATACTATGGCAGTTACATATGTCTTCAATAAATTTTAAATATTATATACTTAATTAAATATTATAAATTCAAAATTTGAAAAAAAAAATACGTGTTTAATGTTTAAATTCTTTTGGACTCTTATTTTTATCTTAATTAAAATATTTATCTTTATCTCACGTGTTTGTGAATTTTAACCATCTCATAAGATTTTTCATTTCTGAAATGAAGAATCATAATATATTTAGTTAGCATTAACATGAATAAAGTAAATAGTAATAACGTAAAATAAGGGCCAAAATAAATTTACTTATGATAAGCTTGAGGGGAGGGGGGGAATTAAAATATTTTATTGATGTCAAATTTCTTTCAATTAAAAATTAAATGGCTTATATGAAATATATCACAGTATTTAAAAAATCAAGGAGAAAGGATAGTAATACAAATAACTTCTTCTTTTTTTTAAAACAAAAATGATATAATATTTGATTATAAATCCTTTTGCTTTGTTAGTAGTTGAGTGATAGGAGGAGTTAGTGCTATCTTATTTTTAGTTAGTAAAACTCTATTTAAAAAGAGTTCAATTGCTATAATTCTATAAAAGTGAATTAGTGCCTATTGAATAGAGTCCAATATGTTTTCTCTCCTATTTTTTCGTTTTCTATTTTTCCATCAATTTTTTTAGTGTAATTGAACATGATGCAAACAAGTTACATAGGTTTTTTTTTAAAGCCAAATAATGGATTAATTATGTATAAATTATAGGAACCACATATTATAAGTACTAAATAACATCCTATCCCTTCTAGTTTTCTATTTACCAAAAATCCCTTAAAAATGATGTTTGCGGGATACATAGCGTTGTGCACGGGATACATTAGGTTTGATACATTCCACATAGCGGGATAAGCGTTGTGCACGAGATACATGCGGGATACATAGCGTTGTGCACGGGATACATTAGGTTTGATACATTCCACATAGCGGGATAAGCGTTGTGCACGAGATACATGCGGGATACATAGCGTTGTGCACGGGATACATTAGGTTTGATACATTCCACATAGCGGGATAAGCGTTGTGCACGAGATACATGCGGGATACATAGCGTTGTGCACGGGATACATAGCGGGATACATAGCGTTGTACACGGGATACATGCGGGATATATAGGTAAATAAGGGATTTTTGAAAATTTTGAAATAAGTAGGGATAAATGGATGTTAAGGTAAGTAAAGGAGTGTAGTTAAGTAATTTGTCCTTAATTATTTCTTTTTTTCTTTAAAATTCATATGGAAGAAATTTCGTGCATTATCAGCTTTTTAAAAAGTTCTTACTACAAATTTAATGATTTTTTTTAAACATGAATAAAAAATATATTTTAAAAGTATAATATGAGATAAAATTATATTCAATAGATGGAAATTATAAAATGTAAATAGATAAATAGTCAATCGATATCTCATTTTATAGTGTAAGAAAATGAAGCAAATAACTTTTTCTTAGATGAGAAAGTGTTTTTTAATTCAAAAATAAAATAATTATAACAATCAAATTCTTTAAATTTTTTATACCACATAATTAAAATCTCAATAAATACAAAGAGGGGGGGAGGGGGGGGAGGGAGTAGGATATTTTGAATTAATTTTGAGAATATAATAAAGTTGTTAAATAATATACATATCATTGTCCATAAACTGAAGAGAAGCCAACAATAATATAAAATTTAAAATTTTTAAACCCATGAGTAAACAAAATAAATAAATCTGTTTAAAATTAATATTATTAATATACTAATTCTAAATAGTGAACAATATAATAAAGAAAAATATGAGACAAAAAATTATTTGATAATCACATGATTTGTTGTTGGACTTTTGTAAGGTAATATAATTTAACAAACACAAATAAGGTATTACAATCTAAATTAATTAGAAATAGTATTTTCTCATTATCTGCGCATCGCGCGGGTACATATACTAGTATATATCTATGCGACAATACACTTGATACACTAGTGTGTTTGATATTGACTTATTTGATGAATATATACGTACAAATTTGATACAAACTATATGTATCTTAGATACCAAATATGTGTATCTATGCATAGATACTCTAGATATATCAGTGCCTTCTCACAATCGATTTGTATCTATGCACAAATACACTGAATATATCCATGTATATTTAATACTTGATATAAGAAATTGATATTAAATATACTAGATATTTGATATTGGATACATTGATAAAATTGATATTGAATACACTAGATATTTAATGTTGGATACATTGAATGAAATTGATAATGTATACACTAGATGAAATTGGTGTTAGATATAATAGATATAATTGACACTAAATACAGATATAATGGATATATCAATGATATTTAATATTGAATATACAAATACATAAAATTGTGAAATACAAATACACAAAGGAAGAGGAATGAGAGATGGAAAAGAAGCAAAAAATATGTATAGAACAAAATTGATAAAAATGAGAAATGGTGTATATGGGGGTGAAGAGGAAGTTCATACAATCATCTTGAGAAGAATATTTTCGAGAATCAAAAAAATATTAATGATAAATAGTGAGAAAAAAAGAGTCAAACTCAACGTGCTTATGTGTTGAAAAGCCAATTTTGATTGATTTTAACTTATAAACATTATTGGTATCAAACGTATTAATAAACCAAATAATGTTTATATGTAGGGTGAATCTATAATTTTGGCTATGATTTGGACAAAATCTAGTAGTATTCTCAAAATCTGTATTTATGTTTAAGAAATTCATTTAATATATAAAATGATTTATCAAAAATTTCATATGTTGTATGTTTTAGAATTTAAAACTCATAAATGTGAAATCTTATAAGGTTTACTTTGATGAATATAGTCTAGGAGTTATTAATAAATTGCTTTAGAGCTTCTTATATCAATCTAATGAATTCAATAAGTTGAAAGTATGATAGCTAAAGAATCTCAAATGCGATATCACTTGTTGATAGTTACTGGAGATTTGTATGCCAATGAAGAATATAAAATATTTAAAGAATCTCTAATTTCAGAGAATTCCTAATTTGTCTCGAGGACATATCACTGAGTATTGGAGAAAACCATGCTCAAATTGAGTAGAAAGATATAAAAATATTCAATCAAATGCGGATTTAGAATTTAAAAGTTATGTGTGTCACATTGCTTTGAACAATAAATTCACTAAATTTTGTGTAATTAAAATCAATAGTTGCATAGGAGAAATGAATAGCATTTATCACTAATTTTGTTCACAATAAGGTGTTGGATTATGGGTCTTTTTCCTTTCCTATGTGGATAAATAAAAGTCAAAGATTTTGGGTCTCTTTCCTTTCCTATGTGGATAAATTTAAGCTCAATTTGAAGTAGTCTACTTTTGCCCATAAGCCCAATATTATGGTGCATATGTAAGACTTTCTTTTAGGTCTTATTTTGAAGAATCACAAGAGTTTGATCAGTAGCCATATTTAGAGAAAAGTGAGAGAGTGCAGATTTTTGCACAAGCCCTAGCAACCAATTTCAAATCGTGATTTCCGCTTCGTTCATTGTCCGGTTGAGCTGATTTTTGGACAGTCTTTCAACTTAATCTATGATTGGGAACTGAGAGAGGTAGATTTGGAGTCCTATAGGTCCAGATTTTAGCTCGTGAACAGTAGCTGTATTTTGGTATTTTGCTCCGTTTATTTCTCTAGTTTTGATGCTATCTTGTAGTTGTGTTGCTCATTGTTTGGCACTTTATTGGTGGCCATTTTGGAGAACACTTTGTAACTCTTGTTGATTACAGTGGAGTTTAGGCCTTACGGTTTTTACTCTTCACACCGAAGAGGTTTTCCACATTAAACTTGGTGTCTCATGTGTTGATTTATTTTGCTTGTTTTTGTTGATTTGTTTGTTGCCCCCAAACAATTTTGTTCTTACACTATTTGGTCTTCTCTTGGTTCAAATAGAAGGGAAAGTTTTGATTTGTGTTTTCTACCGCTATTTTCCTATCGTGTACATTTATTTGTGCTTGAATTTCCCAACATAAGGACCTTAGCTTGTTGGTTATCGAGTCTTTAAGTCAAGAGAGGTATCTGCTTCAATTTTATTGAACTATAATTTTTTAAACAATAAAAAAATATTTGTCAAAAAAGATATAAGTTGAGATTCAAACCTCCAATCTCTATAAGCAACATTTAAACTTTTGTCCAACATGGTAGGAAAAATAGTGGATAAGATTTTTGTGCATTCTAAGACTAAATTATCTTAAATGTCAATCTCAAAAAAGACTAAATTATCTTAAATGCATGATAAATAGTTTTTAAAAATTTATTAAAACAGTCTCGATCTCATGATCTCGCCACACTCAACATAAATTTTCACTGCTGGCACCTTATAATACTCACTTATGATTTTGTGTGTCAATTTATAGGCTTACTTATACATATATGCATATATACACAGAGTTACATAACCCTTCACTTCTGGCACCTTGTACTCACTTGTGACTTTGTGTGTCAATTTATAGGATTACTTATACATATATACATATATACACAGAGTTTCGATCAAGATGTTTGGGTGTGATGACACTTCCACTATTGTATGTAGATCCGTATATTTGATTCTAATTCATTTTGAGATTGATGCATGTTTTGTATGATTGTATACTTAGTAAACGAATGTGTAAAGTTAACATGATAGATTTTAAATTTTGATCTTATTGTTTTATGTCACTTTATTGGAATATCATTTCTTTTCATTTAGAACTAAAAATCTATGACTTGCATTGGTTTCTTTTTAGTGATTGTTAAGATACGAATATCATTTTTATCAAAAAAATTTAAAAATATTTTGACAAATAGTATTTTTTATGTTTTTGGTGTGTACCTCATATGGAAAGACATTTAAAAATGGTTAATGTTCTTACAAAAAAAAAAAATTGGATGTAGAGTTGAAGTTATAGAGAAAACGAATTGAGGTGCAAGAGATAGATTTTGAGAGTTTAGTATAGTTTGAATCATAAAATAAACTTTACATATATTACCTAGTAAAGGTGAAGAGATGTAACATCTCGCAAATTGAAAGAACTAGAAAGAGCTAGAATTAGAAAGAGTGTTAAGTTTGAGTTTTTGGTCAACTTCGAACGACCATAACTCCTAGATCAGGATGAGATAGGTGTGTTTCCAGATGTAGTAGGAAAGATCTTGGAATAATCTTTCCAACGCCGCCGAGTTTGTGCGATTCCGAGTTCAAAAGCGTGAGTTATGCCCATTGGAAGTTGGACTGTTCAAATAAGGAAAAAGTCGGGCAAATCTGGTGCCCCAGGTCGCGTAGCTGTAACATCGCGCAAATTGAAATAGCTAGGAAGAAGCTAAGAACTGGAAATAGTCATTTTTGGAAAGAATGAAAAATCTGGAAAATTGTTAAAGTTAGGAAAAGTGAGTTTTTGGTCAACTTCAAATGACCATAACTCCTAGCTCAAGATGAGTTAGGTGTAAATCCAGATATGGTTGGAAATCTCTTGGAATGATCTTTCCAACGCCGCCAAGTTTGCGCGATTCCGAGTTTGTAGGAGTAAGTTATCCCTTTTGGAAGTTGGGCTGTTGGATTAAGGAAATGTCCAATCCGGATTTTAAGGGGTATTTTAGTCTTTTCACTTCCCTATTATTTTAATCCATTTTATGGAGTTTAATATGGGTCAATTCAGATTTTAGTTAGTTTTCGAATTTGGGGTTTCACGCTAGGGCTAAGGAGAAAAGAGAAGAGAAAAGAAGAAGAGAAAAGAAGAAAGAGAAAATGGCAAATTCATCAAGATCGATCAAGAAAGTTGGTGTTTTTGCCAAGGATTTACTTCTACCAGGTATGTGAGTCTCTCATAATGTTGGAATCATTCTCCCATGCGCCAAGCATATTATTTCAGTTTGGATTCGTCCTAAAAGCGTTTGAATATTGATGATCTTGATATCTATTGTTGATTTCATATGTTGTTCTTGAATTTGACTGAGTTGGGAAGTTTCTGAGTTCGTTACGTCACATTATTGAGTCGTTTCGAGTTAGGTTCTTAGGTACAATTTTTGGGTATCAGTATCTAAAAGTAATTTAAGAAAAAGAACCGAGTTTGGGTGAATTGGGGCTGGAAAACGAAGAAGAAATTTCGTCGAACGAATTTGGGAGGTGGTGGCGCGTCGCGGAGCTGGTTCCCAGAAGTGGGAATTTTCGTTTCACGTCGCAGAGCCGTCACGGAGTCCTCTGCCTCAAAAAGTCATTTTCGAAACCAAGATTTAATTATGCCTCCGCGTCGTGGATCCACCTTTAAATATTGATTTTCGGTCTTTTCTCATTTAGCTATCTAAAATCATTCCTAAACATCATGAGATCTTTCCAATTACAAATCACAATCCTTGAAACCATAATTCAATTCAAGGACTAGTTAAGAGTCAAGTCAAGAGCATTTAAGATCAAAGTCATGAGAAGTCAAGAGTCAAGTTAAGAGAAGTTCATAAAGTTTTCCAAAAGTCTTTTGCAAACGTGTTAACTTTGTTTTAAGACTTAAGTTTTGAGTTCAGTAAAGAGTAAAGTTGAAGTTCATTTTTTTAAAAGTATAAGGGGACTAAGTATTCCCAAAGAGATTTAAAATGTTTTCACATTTAAATAAGAACGGAAACTGAGATTTCCAGAGAGCCTTCGGGCTAGTTTTCAGACAAGAGTAATAGCTTTCTAAATGAAGCGAGAAGGGAAACTGAGATTTCCAAGATAGCCTTTGAGCTAAGTTTTGAGCACTAATCTCAAATCAGAGAAGAAGTATGTTTTAAAACATAAGATCTAGTATATTTTAGGAGTAGTATTGAGCACCGAATTGGGGACGAGCATTAGTTCAGATAACTTGCGTCACCATAAAACCATGTAGCCACCATGGGTAGAAAAGGGTCATACTTTTTAGATGAATCCTTTTCGAAATAGACTAATGGATCCATTAGGCAGTTCAGGTCATATACCTTTGACCGGCTATAGGATGCGCTGGCAGCGTGACGTAGATCGATGTATCATCACTATAGCTCTTATGTGATGGTTGCCGATTAGATAAACTCCCATATAAGTTATTGTATTTTATATACATCAGTTTATTTTGTATTTTTACATACATCTCAGAGTTCATATTGTATATTTGCATACATACAGAGTTAGTATTGTATTTATAAATACACAAAGTTGAAAACCATGTTTTAAACAGCTTTTCTTTATATTGCACTTGTTTTAAAACTGCTTTATATTGAAATGAGTTCAGTGATGTTGAGTTGAGTTGAGCCAGATAAGTTCTTCAGTTTCCTTTCAGTTTCTTTTCAAGCTTAAGTTGTGTTTAGCATTCCAACTAGCATACTCGTACATTCAATGTACTGATGTCAGTTGGCCTTCATCTTATTATGATGCAGACACAGGTAACTAGGATCGGCATTCGGCGCTTTGTTGATCCAGTGAACAGTTCAGAGTCTGGTGGTGAGCCTCTTTTTATTTCATAGGACTCATATTCATTGCTTTTAGTTTTAGTATTAGTTCATTAGGATGTCGTGGGCCTGTCCCGTTGTCACGACCCGATTTCTTAAGTCATGATGGCACCTACTATAACCCACCAGTAGGTAAGCCAACCCGTAACCCAGAACAACAAGTAATGGGTCTGAGGGTAGAAACTAAACAAGAGTAGGCAAATAACAATATAAACAGGCGAAAGCAAACCAAAAACATATATACAAATAAAGATCCCTCCCAGAACCTGGAAGTCACTAGTACAGAGCTACTAACAAAATGAGTACAAGTCCCAAAAGT
>NW_006239691.1:48875-50855 GCF_000226075.1 Solanum tuberosum | reverse complement strand
TAGGATGTTGTGGGGTTTGTCCCGTCATCCATCTCAGTTGTTTTAGAGGCTTCATAGACATAGATAGTCAGTTAGTTAATTAGTTGTCTTTACTTTTCATTTCATATGTTAAAGACTTGAGTTTGCCTTGTCTTTACTTTATAACATTCTAGTTACTTCATAAATGTGTATGTGATGAGTTAAGTCTTCCGCTGAGTTAGTAAGCCAGACCAAGGGTTCGTTTGAGGCCAACAATGGTCTTCTAGTGCCATCCAAGTCCAGGGTGTAGGATCCGGGAGTGACAAACTTGGTATCAGAGCACAAAGTTCAAGAGTCCTAGGGAGTCTATGAAGTCGTGTCTGTAGAGTCCTAGTTATCGGTGTGAAGCACGCCACATCTATAATTAGGAGGCTGCAACGTTTAGGAATTTCTTCACTTCTTTCACACTTATTTCGAGCGTTAGAGTTTAATCTCTAAAAGCTTCCCTCTAATTCGTGCTTGTGCGTGTTTCAGATAATCATGCCTCCACGAATAGCAGTCAGAGGTCGTCCATCTAGGAGGAATGTTGAGGAACAAGAGTTACCCAATGCACCTGAAGTGCAACCTCAAGGGGAAGTTACCAATGCTGAATTTTGTGAGGCTATAAGGATGCTCAGTCAAGTTATGACCACAAAGAGGAGCTCGACAGGAAGAGGCTGACACTTCAAGAATTCTTGAGTTCTTGAGGATGAATCCTCCAAGCTTCACTGGTTCAAGCACTACTGAGGATCCAGAGAACTTCACTGAGGAACTAAAAAAGGTTTTCGAGGTGATGCATATTGCTGACACTAAACGGGTTGAGCTAGTTGCATATCAATTGAAGAATGTTGCTAGGACTTAGTTTGACCAATGGAAGGAGGGTAGAGCTGGAGATGCACCGCCTGCGAGTTGGGCCTGTTTTGAGGAAGCTTTTCTGGGGCGTTTCTTTCCCCGAGAACTGAAAGAGGCCAAGGTATATGAATTCCTCACACTTAGGCAGGATTCTTTGAGTGTTCATGAATATGGGTTGAAGTTCATCCAACTATCCCGTTATGCTCCGGAGATGGTTAAGGACATGAAGAGTAGAATGAGCTTGTTTGTTGCTGTGTTGGGTCGTCTATCAAGCAAAGAGGGTCGGGCAGCAATGCTTATTGGGGACATGGACATTTCGAGGATAATGGTCTATGTGCAGCAGGTAGAGGAAGAGAAGCTGAGAGATAGAGATGAGTTCGAGAACAAGAGGGCTAAGACAGGGAATGAGTTCGGGCAGCAGAAGAGTAATGCCAATCGGTCATCTTTCCAACAGAAATAGAAGGGACCTGCTCCATCATCTTCTAGTGCACCTACACCTGAGAACAAGGGTGAGTACTATGGTCAGAATTCCAGAGCTAAACCTACCTATTCTCAGGGCAGTGTAGCGCAAGGGGGTAGTAAGCCTCATGACTGCACCAAGTGTGGTAGGAACCATTCAGGTATTTGTCGTGAGGGCTCCACTGGTTGTTTCAAGTGTGGTCAGACTGGACATTTCATGCGAGATTGACCAAAGAACAGGCAGGGAAATGGTAATATGGGGAAATAGAGCCCAGTCTTCTTTAGTTGCTCCACCAGACAGAATTGCACCTAGAGGGGCTACTTTCGGTACTGGCGGAGGAACAAACCGCTTATATGCTATCAACCGTCAAGAGCAAGAGGATTCACCAGATGTTGTCACTGGTATGATTCAAGTCTTTGACTTTACTGTTTATGCTTTGCTAGATCCAGGAGCGAGTTTATCTTTTGTAACTCCATATGTTGCTATGAACTTTGATGTTATTCCTCAGCAACTTAGTGAACCATTAAGTGTCTCTATGCCTATGGTGAGTCTATTCTAGTAGAGAAAGTCTATCGTGATTGTCCCGTTTTCGTCAATCACAAGAGTACCATGACTGATTTAATTGAGTTAGACATGGTAGATTTTGATGTCATTCTAGGTATGGACTGGCT
>NW_006239691.1:43020-48680 GCF_000226075.1 Solanum tuberosum | reverse complement strand
TATCTATTCCGCCATATAGAATGGCACCAACAGAGTTTAAAAAGCTTAAGGAGCAGTTAAAGGATCTCTTAGATAAGAGCTTTATTCGACCAAGTGTCTCACCTTGGGGTGCTCCGGTCTTATTTGTGAGAAAGAAAGATGGTTCCCTTAGGATGTGTATAGATTACCGTCAGTTGAACAAGGTTACCATCAAGAACAAGTGTTCTCTTCCAAGGATTGATGATCTTTTCGATCAGCTTCAGGGTGCTTCTTGTTTCTCGAAAATCGACCTCAGATCAGGTTACCATCAGTTGAGAGTAAGAGAATGTGATATTCCAAAGATAGCTTTCAGGACCCGTTATGGTCATTATGAGTTTATGGTCATGTCGTTCGGTTTAACCAACGCACCTGCAGCGTTCATAGACCTTATGAATAGAGTATTCAAACCTTATTTAGATATGTTTGTTATCATCTTCATTGATGACATACTAATCTATTCAAGGAATGAAGAAGATCATGCAAGTCATCTCAGAATAGTTCTTCAAACTTTGAGAGACAAAGGAGTTATATGCTAAATTCTCTAAGTGTGAATTTTGGCTTGAGTCTGTGGCATTCTTAGGCCATTGTGTTAGGAGAGGGAATTAAAGTTGATACTTAAAAAATTGAGGCAGTTCAGAATTGGCCTAGACCCACATCTCCAAATGATATTAGGAGTTTCTTGGGTTTGGCTGGCTATTATAAAAGGTTTTTAGAGGGGTTCTCGTCTATTTCATCCCCTTTGACTAAGTTAACTCAGAAGACAGTGAAATTTCAATGGTCTAAAGCTTATGACAAAAGCTTTCAGGAATTGAAAAAGAGGTTGACTACTGGCCCAGTTTTAACCTTACCAGAATATACTCAAGGTTTTGTGGTGTATTGTAATGCATCTAGAGTTGGTTTGGGTTGTGTCTTAATGAAGAATGGCAAAGTTATAGCTTATGCCTTCAGACAGTTGAAAGTTCATGAGAAGAATTACCCAACCCATGACTTAGAGTTGACAGTTGTAGTTTTCGCTTTGAAGATATGGCGTCATTATTTGTATGGTGTTCATATTGATATATTCACTGATGATAAGACCCTTCAATATGTTTTCACTTAGAAAGAGCTTAATCTCAGACAAAGGAGGTGGTTAGAATTACTCAAGGATTATGATATGAGTATTATTTACCACCTAGGTAAGGCTAATGTGGTTGCTGATTCTTTAAGCAGGGTTTCTATGGTAGTACCGCCCATGTTGAGGAAGAAAAGAGAGAGTTAGCAAAAGATGTGCACAGACTTGCACGCCTGGGAGTCATACTTACGGATTCCACAGAAGGAGGAATAGTGGTGACAAATGGGGCAGAGTCATCATAAGTGTCAGAAGTGAAAAAGAAGCAAGACCAAGACCCCATTTTTCTAGACTTAAAAGAAAATGTTCATAAGCAAAGAGTATTAGCTTTTGAACAAGGGGGAGATGGTGTATTGAGATATCAAGGTAGACTATGTGTACCAATGGTGGATGGACTCCAAGAAAAGATCATGGAGGAAGCTCATAACTCTATATATTTCATTCATCCGGGTTCCACAAAGATGTATCGCAATTTGAGAAAAGTGTATTAGTGGAATGGCATTGCAGAGTTTGTTGCTAAGTGTCCAAATTGCCAACAAGTGAAAGTAGAGAACCAAAGGCCCGGTGGTTTGGCTCAAAATATAGAACTTCCGGAATGGAAGTGGGAGATGATTAATATGGATTTCATCACAGGCTTGTCAAGATCTCGCAAACAGTATGATTCTATTTGGGTGATTGTCGACAAAATCAGCCCACTTTTTGCCGGTAAAGACTACCCATTCAGCAGAAGATTATGCCAGGTTATATATTCAGGAGGTGGTAAGACTTCATGGAGTTCCAAACTCCATTATTTTAGATAGAGGTGCACAATTCTGGAAATCTTTTCAGAAAGGTTTGAGTTCAAATATGAACTTAAGTACTGCCTTTCATCCTCAGACTGATGGGCAAGCAGAGCGTACCATTCAGATATTAGAAGATATGTTGAGGGCATGTGTGATTGAAAACGGCGCAGAGTCGTCAGGAATCCTACACTGATGTTAGGAGAAGGGCCTTAAAGTTCGAAGTAGATGATTGGGTATATTTAAAAGTTTCACCCATGAAAGGTGTTATGAGGTTTGGTAAGAAGGGGAAACTTAGTCCCCGGTATATTGGACCTTATCGAATATCCAGGAGGATTGGCAAAGTAGCTTATGAGTTGGAGCTACCATAAGTGTTGGCCGCAGTTCATCCGGTGTTTCACATCTCCATGTTGAAGAAATGCATGGGCGATCCTTCATTGAGCATACCAAAAGAAAATATTGGGATCAAGGAAAGCTTATCTTATGAGGAGGTTCCTGTTCAGATTCTAGATCGTCAAGTTCGCAAGTTAAGAACAAAAGAGGTATCATCAGTCAAAGTCCTTTGAAGGAATCAATTCGTTGAGGAAGCTACTTGGGAAGCAGAAGAGGATATGAAGAAGAGATATCCACATCTCTTCGAGTCCGAAGAAAATGAAAGCCAAGGTACTAATTCTCTTCTTACTACTCTTTAAATTATGAGTTAGCATGTTGTTTGTTTGCATTTGCTTGTTGAGTGTTTGAACTTGATGTTACTACCCTTAGCCTAGTAAGAGTAATCTCATTCGAGGACGAATATTTCCAAGGGGGAGATATTGTAACATCTCGCAAATTGAAATAGCTAGGAAGAAGCTAAGCACTGGAAATAGTCATTTTTGGAAAGAATGAAAAATCTGGAAAATTGTTTAAGTTAGGAAAAGTGAATCTTTGGTCAACTTCAAACGACCATAACTCTTAGCTCAAGATGAGTTAGGTGTAAATCCAGATATGGTTGGAAATCTCTTGGAATGATCTTTCCAGCGCTGCCAAGTTTGCGCAATTTCGAATTTGTATGAGTAAGTTATTCCCTTTGGAAATTGGGCTGTTAGATTAAAGAAAATGTCCAACCGGATTTGTAAGGGGTATTTTAGTCTTTTCACTGCCCTATTATTTTAATCCATTTTATGGAGTTTAATATGGGTCAAATCAAATTTTAGTTAGTTTTAGAATTTGGGGTTTCACGCTAGGGCTAAGGAGAAAGGAGAAGAGAAAAGAAGAAGAAGAAAATGGTAAATTCATCAAGATCGATCAAGAAAGTTGGTGTTTTTGCCAAGGATTTACTTCTACCAGGTATGTGAGGTTGTCATAACATTGGGATTGTTCTCCCATGTGCCAAGCATATTATTTCAGTTTGGATTTGTCCTAAAAGCGTTTGAATATTGATGATCTTGATATCTATTCTTGAATTCATATGTTGTTCTTGAATTTGACTGAGTTGGGAAGTTTCTGAGTTCGTTACGTCGCATTATTGAGTCGTTTCGAGTTAGGTTCTTAGGTACAATTGATGGGTATCTGTATCTAAAAGTTATTTAAGAAAAAGAACCGAGTTTGGGTGAATTGGGGCTGGAAAATAAAGAAGAAATTTCATCGAACGAAATTAGGAGGTAGTGGCGCGTCGCAGCTGGTTCCCAGAAGTGGGAATTTTCGTGTCGCGTCACGGAGCCGTCACGGAGTCCTCTGCCTCAAAAAGTCATTTGCGAAAACAAAATTTAATTATGCCTCCGCGTCGTAGATCCACCTTCAAATATTGATTTACGTTCTTTTATCATATTTAGCTATCTAAAAGCATTCCTAAACATCATGAGATCTTTCCAATTACAAATCACAATCCTTGAATCCATAATTCAATTCAAGGACCAGTTAAGAGTCAAGTCAAGAGCAGTTAAGATCAAAGTCATGAGAAGTAAAGAGTCGAGTAAAGAGAAGTTCATAAAGTTTTCCAAAAGTCTTTTGCAGACATGTTAACTTTGTTTTAAGACTTAAGTTTTGAGTTCAGTAAAGAGTAAAGCTGAAGTTCATTTCTTCAAAAGTATATGGGGACTAAGTATTCCCAAAGCGATTTAAAATGTTTTCACATTTAAATAAGAACGGAAACTGAGATTTACAGATAGCCTTCGGGATAGTTTTTAGAACAGAGTAATAGGTTTCTAAATGAAGCAAGAAAGGAAACTGAGATTTCCAAGATAGCCTTTGAGCTAAGTTTTGATTACTAATCTCAAATCAGAGAAGAAGTATGTTTTTAAAAAATAGCTAGTATATTTTGGGAGTAGTATTGAGCACCGAATTGGGGACGAGCATGAGTTCAGATAACTTACGTCACCATAAAACCATGTAGCCACTATGGGTAGAAAAGGATCATACTTTTTAGATGAATCCTTTTCGAAATAGACTAGTGGATCCATTAGGCAGTTCAGGTCCTGTACATTTGGCCGGGTGTAGGATGCGCTGGCAGCGTGACGTAGATCGTTGTATCATCACTATAGCTCTTATGTGATGGTTGTCGGTTACAGAAACTCCCACATAATTCATTGTATTTTATATACATCAGTTTATTTTGTATTTTTACATACATCTCAGAGTTCATATTGTATCTTTGCATACATACAGAGTTATTATTGTATTTATAAATACACAGAGTTGAAAACCATATTTTAAACAGCTTTTCTTTATATTGCACTTGTTTTAAAACTACTTTATATTGAAATGAGTTCAGTTATGTTGAGTTGAGTTGAGCCAGGTAAGTTCTTCAGTTTCCTTTCAGTTTCTTTTCAAGCTTAAGTTGTGTTAACATTCCAACTCACATACTCATGGATTCAATGTACTGATGCCAGTTGGCCTGCATATTATTATGATGTAGACACAAGTAACTAGGATCGGCATCCGGCGCATCGTTGATCCAGTGAACAGTTCAGAGTCTGGTGGTGAGCCTCTTTGCATTCTAGCGGACTCTTATTCAATGCTTTCAGTTTTAGTTTTAGTTCATTAGGATGTCGTGGGCCTGTCCCAATATCCATCTCAGTTGTTTAGAGGCTTCATAGACAGATAGGCAGTCAGTTAGTCAATTCAGTTGTCTTTACTTTTAATTTCATATGTTAAAGACTTGAGTTTGCCTGAATGGCCAGTTGAATGTTCCTTTATAGCATTCTAGTAACTTCATAAATGTGTATGTGATGAGTTAAGTCTTCCGCTGAGTTAGTAAGCCAGGCCAAGGGTTCGCTTGAGACCAGCAATGGTCTTCGAGTGCCAGCCACGTCCAGGGTGTAGGCTCGGGGTGTGATAGTCGCGGACCTTCCCCTTAGTTTCGAAAAATTCACCCTTGCATCGCGAAGCGGTCACGGGCCTCTCTGCCTCAAAAATTATTTCGCGACCAAATATTTATATGTGCCTCCGCGTCGCGGACTAGTTTCCAAGCAGTGATTCCTTGATCATTTCTCATGTTTAGCTATCTAAAATCATTCCTAAATATCATGAGATCTTTTCTATCACAAATCAAAATCCTTGAATCCATAATTCAATTCAAAGAAAGTTAAGAGTCAAGAAAAATTAAGAGTCAAGTCAAGAGAAGTTAAGAGTCAAGTCAAGAGAAGTCAAGAGTCAAGTTAAGAGAAGTTCATAAAGTTTTCCAAAAGTCTTTTACAAATGTTTTAACTTTGTTGTAAGGCTTGAGTCTTGAGTTCAGTAAATAGTAAATTTGAAGTTCATTTCTTCAAAAGTATATG
>NW_006239691.1:26676-42481 GCF_000226075.1 Solanum tuberosum | reverse complement strand
TTATACTGCATTTATTTACACTGCTTTATATTGAAATCAGTTCAGTTCAGTTGAGTTGAGTTGAGTTGAGCCAGGTAAGTTCTTCAGTTCCTTTCAAGCTTATGTCTTGTTTAGCATTCCAACTCGCATACTCGTACATTCAATGTACTGATGCCAGTTGGCCTGCATCTTATTATGATACAGACGCAGGTAATTAGGATCAGCATCCAGCGCCTCATTGATCCAGTTGAGCACTCAGAGTTAGTTGGTGACCCTCCTAGCTTTCTGAAGGATCCTTTTATTGCTTTTCGTATTTTTGTACATTAGGATGTCATGGGTCTTGTCCCGACATCCATCTCAGTTGTTTAGAGGCTTCATAGACAGAGTTAGCGATGTTAGTTCATGAGTCTTTACTTTTACTTTTCAGTTAAGTTGAGACTTGAGTTGCCAGCAGTGAACGTTATTATAATACATTCTAAGTTATATTTTGAGCAGTTCAGTTTACTTGTATTAAAAGTATTTATCTTGAGTAAAGTCTTTCGTTGAGTAAGTAAGCTAGGCCAAGGGTTCGCTTGGTGCCAGTAATGGTTCTCGAGTGCTGGCCACGTCCAGGGTGTAGGCTCAGGGAGTGACAAGAGAAAAAAATTCAAAAGTCTATTGCAAAGAAGACAGCAACGGAGTCATGCTCAATATGGTGACAATTTGATGTGTAATTTAGATGGGAGGACCTTTAAGAAGCCTCGTCGCCCTTATGAGAAGGAGCATTTGGATGCAGAGTTGAAGCTTGTTGGAGAATATGGACTGAGGTGCAAGAGGGAGCTTTGGAGAGTTCAGTATGCCTTGAGCCGTATCAGGAATGCCACAAGAATGCTTCTGACCTTGGATGAGAAACACCCACACCGTATTTTTGAAGGTGAAGCACTCTTGAGAAGGATGAACATATATGAATTATTGGACGAGAGTTAGAACAAGCTTGATTATGTCTTTGCCCTCACTATGGAGAACTTTCTTGAGCGTCGTCTCCAAACCCTTGTCTTCAAGACTGGCATGGCTAAGTCAATCCACCATGCTAGAGTGCTCATTCAACAAAGGCATATAGGTATTAACATATTACTGTTTTATTGACACAGTTCAAATATATAAGTTCAACTATTTTTTTTTTGAACATCTCTGAAGGCCCACTAAGATATCCTCACCTTGACACAATAATTCCTAGTCTAGTGCTGCTGAACATGATCAGAATGTATTTTGTAGAGATTATTTGTTGATCTATATTGTTGAGAGGTTTAACTTGTCTTGATTTTGGAAGTATCATACAATTCAATAATTTCTAATTATCATTGTGCAAATTCTTACTTAAATAAGCCATATAGTTATAGTGAAGTTGTGAGTACTTTCACAAATTGAAATACATTGCAGTATGTTAAACTGTTTTTCTTATCTTCCACTTTTGAATATTTTTAATCCAAGGAAATGAAAGAAAGAATTGTGTGTCAATTATTTTCATTGTTTGTATAGTGTTGATAGATCAAAATTCATGAAGCTTGAACGGGTTCTAAAGAAATTATTTTCTTGAAAGCTTGAATGACCCTATTTTTCAGCAGTATGGGAACAGACTCCAATTAGCCTCAAGTCAATCACCCTGAGGGGTTGGGTTCCTTCTTATATCTTTTACTGCATGATTTTTACAAAGTAGTAGTGGATGGATCATTTGTTCTTTATTTAGTCTTGTGTTAACATAAACACATTTGCTTGGCCTGCTCATTTTGAATGTTCTCAATCTCTCACTTTGGGCTATTTATCTGTTTTACCAGTATGAGAAATATGTTTCCACAATCTAATGATGTTTGTCAATCAAAGTTGGTAGGCAGGTGGTGAACGTTGCTTATTTCATGGTGAGAGTGGACTCCTAGAAGCACATTGACTTCTCTCTCACTAGTCCTTTCGGTGGTGGGCGCCCTGGAAGAGTGAAGCAAAAGAACCAGAAATCTGCTGCAAAGAAAGCAGTTGGTGATGATGGAGATGAGGAAGATGAATAATAAACTTTATGTTTATTTACGTCTAGCTGTTTCACTTCTGCCTATGTTGTGTACTTTCTTGTTTTATGTTTTTGCAATTTAATCTACCTTTAATATATTAGAAATGTTTTTGACAGAGGTGGAGAGAATTTTGAGTATGGATTTAGCACTTGTCAAGAACTCAGTTAGACTTTGGTCTAAATTTATAATATTAAGAGAAATTGTGTGCTGGATGGAATATTATATTCTCCTCTTATCCCTTTTCCCTTCATTAAACACTAAATTGGTGTTTACTTTTATCTAATTTCCACACAAATAATAGCACCTAGTAGTTTACTGTATTCTGATTTTTTATTCGTGGCCTTTATATACATATACAACACACCCAGTATAATCCACTTATTGGTGGTATTAAAGGGTAGATTGTATGCAAATGTTATCTCTACCTTCGATGAAGTGAGATTGTATTTAATACATCTTTGATTCAAGAAACAATAATCTAAAGTCATCCCCAAAAAAAAAATTGAATACAAGGTATATCATATAGTATATCTATGAGATAACACATTTAGAAACCACCTATGTAAGTGTGAAGTGTAAGCCGCTTCAAGGTGAACTCGATAATACCAGTTCTCTAAGCATTTATTAACCAAGACGTGTTCATGGTTGAAACGAGCAAAATAATGACAATCAAAATCAGTTCACAGGTTGATTGTGTGACTTAGGTTGTCTAGGTATACACTAAAGCTAGAAATTTCAAAGATATCAAATCTATCGATTGACCGAGTATATCCGATATATGTTCACTACGGAAAATTTTAAGGAAAACCTACTTATTCAGATGCAATTAATCCTTACTTACGAGACACACAAGTTTTTCATGCATATGTTTTAACAATAGTCATTCCCCATTCATGTGGGGGATTATTGAGTTTTAGCAAGGTGCGAATGGAAAATAAGAATGAATGAGAAATTGGAAAATGTGGGAGAACCAATTTGGAGGGAAAATGAAAAGTCATTTCAAATGAAAAGTCTTTGAAAATGAAAAGTCGTTTCTCCCATATTGGTAGAAAAATGGAAAAAAAGGTTGTCCTTATATTAGGAAAAACTTCCTTTAGCTATTAAAGAGTTAAGTAGAAGGTATCCCCTCACGCCATCGTCGTCGCTCACTCGTCCTCGACTTCGACTTTGGCTTTGACAAATGAAGCTATTGAATGATAGTTTTTAGGCAAAAATTATTTAATCAATCTCATTAATTAATTTCATTTTTCTTAAAAATTAATTCATAATGTTAATTAATTAATTAAGAGAATTAATTTCACATAACATAATTGTTTGAAAATTCGCATAACGGTAAAGTTGCTAAGAAGGGACTTGTTCCTTCCGAACATACACTTTTTTTCCCAAAAGACACAAACGTTTGGGAAAGACATGTCTGAACAAATGTGTTCACACATTTGTCCTACCAGACGTGTTCCTTGTTGCAGTTGGCTATAAATAGAGAGATTTCTCTCATTTTATAAACACTAAAAAATTTCTCTCTTCTGCATACATTTTCTTACAAATCAAATTGTTGATCGACTAAGTCTGTGTGTGCTCGTTGCTTTTTTTTTAGTTCGCTGAAATTATTGAAGTTTGAGGTACCGCTACTTCTTTAAAAGTTAATCTGTTTTATCTTGGAAGAAATTAATCTACAACCTCTGGTACTTGGGGGGATTAAATTTCTTAAGGATACACAGTGGGTTTTGTGCACTCAGATTATTTATTTTCTGTCTATGTCATCTTTTTCTGTTTCTGTTTTTACTAACCTAAATACAAGAGATAACAAACTTAAGAAATTTAACATTTGTCTCTGTATTTGAGGTCTCTAGAGATTAAAACCTTTCTAGTTTTCTATTCTGTTTGAATTTTAAAATTCATTGGAATAACATTTAGAAGAACATAAAAATTTCATCGTTAAATCAGAAACATGTTGTATAAAGATTTATTCTTTACTGTTAGTATTTCATATACTAAATTGTCTGTCATTTGTGACAGAAAAATGACTAATTCATGTCAAGTAAATGTTGGAACAATGAGTGTTGCAACAACATCAGTTGCACACAATCGTTCAACTACTTCCCTTGCATCGGCTGAGAAACCTGCAAAGTTTTCTGGAGTCTACTTTAAGAGATGGCAGTAGAAGATGTTCTTCTATCTGACTACGTTGAGTCTACAGAGGTTCATTAGTGAGAACGTTCCTATTCTGTCGGATGAAACTCCAGACGAAGAACGATTCTTCGTAATAGAAGCATGGAAGCATTCAGATTTTTTCTGTAAAAATTATATTCTGACTGGCTTGCAAGATGAAGTATACAATGCGTACAGTAGTGTGAAGACCTCAAAAGAACTCTGGGATGCTTTGAAAAAGAAGTACAAAACAAAGGATATCGGAATGAAGAAGTTCACAGTGGCAAAATTTCTGGACTACAAGATGATAAACAGTAAGACTGTTGTCACCCAAGTTCAAGAGCCGCAGGTCATAATCTATATTGAACATATTAAGTTTGTTCTTAACACTCACATAATCTTTAATGTAGGATTGATTGTGGATGATGTTTTTCAAGTGGCACCGATTATTGAGAAGTTACCTCCGTCGTTGAAGGACTTCAAAAACTACTTGATATATAAACGCAAGGAGATGACTGTTAAGGATCTCATGGTAAGGCTAAGAATCGAAGAGGATAACAAGGCCGCAGAAAAGAGGTCACGTGGTAATTCAGCAATATCTGGAGTAAATATTGTTGAAGAAGATCCCAAAAAATCAAGGAAAATAGAGAAAACATCTAGATCGAAGAGCAATCCTCCTAAGAAGAAATTCAATGGAAACTGCTTCAATTGTGACAAACGTAGTCATAGGGTTATTGAATGTCGGGGTCCTAAGAAGGATCAAGCAAATTTGGTTGAATCCAAAGAAGAGATGGTCGATCTCTATACAATGCTTTCAGAATGCAACTTGGTTGGAAATCCAAGAGAATGGTGGATAGATTATATTGCCTCATGTCATGTGTGTGCCAACAACGACATATTTTCATCATATACTCCAGCCCCAATAGACGAGAAGTTGTTTATGGCGAACTCTGTTGCTGCAAAGGTGGAAGGAATGGCAAGATCTACTTAAAGATGACCTCGGGCAAGGTGGTGACTTTGAACAGGGTCTTGTATGTTCTGAAACTGCGAAAGAACTTAGTGTCTATACCAGTTTTGACTAAGTACGAATTCAAATGTGTATTTGTTTCAGATAAAGTTGTAGTGAGTAAGAATGTGATGTATGTAGAAAAAGGCTACCTCACTGAGGGCCTCTTCAAACTCAATGTAATTGTAGTTAATATGAATAAAGATTATGTTTCTTCTTACTTGCTTGAGTCAAAATGTTTATGACATGAACGTTTGGGACATATCAATAACAAAACCTTGCGAAAACTGATTAACTTAAATGTTTTGCCTAACTTTGAGTGCAATAAATCAAAATGTCAAGTTTGCGTTGAATCTAAGTATGTTAAGCATCCTTATAAATCTGTTGAAAGGAATTCATATCCCTTAGAACTGATTCACATTGGCATTTGTGACCTGAAGTCAACACTATGACGTGGTGGGAAAAATATTTCATAACTTTTATTGAAGATTGCACTATACATTATTATGTCTATTTGTTAAATGGTAAGGATGAAGCAATAGTTGCATTTAGGCAATACAAGTTGAAAATCAGTTGGATAAAAAGATAAAAATGATCAGAAGTGATAGAGGTGGAGAATATGAATTTTTATTTTGCAGAAATATGTCTAGAAAATGAAATCATCCATCAAACTACTACTCTTTACTCTCCTCAATCTAATGGAATCACGGAAAGAAAAAATCGAACTTTAAAGAAAATGATGAATGCATTACCTATAAATTTAGGTTTACCATAAAACTTGTGGGGGGAGCCATCGTTACAGCAAATCGAATACTCAATAGAGTGCCTCACAACAAGAAACATGTTATTTCATATGAGAAATGGAAAGGTAGAAAACCCAACTTGAAATATTTCAAAGTGTGGGAATGTCTAACCAAAGTCCAAGTTCCTATACCTAAGAGGGTCAAAATAGGACCTAAGACTGTGGATTGTGTATCCATTGGATATGCCATAAATAGTAAGGCATGTCAATTTTTGATTCATAAGTCCGAACATCTGGATATTCATGAAAATACGATAATGGAATCAGATAATGTTGAATTCTTTGAACATATCTATCCGTATAAAACTAGACTTGAGTTATCTAGTGAAAGGTCTAATCGACCTCGAGAAGAACCAAAAGCGAATGTACCTAATGAAAAGAGTCCAAAACGTAGTAACCATCAAAGGACATCTACTTCATTTGGATCTGATTTTGTAACATTCTTTTTTGAAAGTTAGCCTCAAACATTCAAGGAAGCTATGTTGTCTACTGACTCAACCTTTTGGAAGGAGGCTGCCAATAGTGAGATTGAGTCAATCTTAAGCAATCATACTTGGGAGTTGATTAATCTTCCTCTAGGAAACAAACTTCTAGGTTCAAAATGGATTTTCAAAAGGAAGATGAAAGATGATAGAACTATTGATAAATACAAAACAAGACTTGTTGTCAAAGGCTTTAGACAAAAAAAAAGGTCTTGATTATTTGAAACATACTCGCTAGTGACTAGGATTACATCAATTCAGATGATAATTGCCCTATCTGCAATATATGGTCTTGAAATCCATCAAATGGGTGCAAAAATCGTCTTCTTAAATGGAGAGCTGGAGAAAGAGATTTACATGGAACAACCTGAGGGCTTTGTAGTTCCTGGTAAAGAAAAGAAAGTGTTCAAACTTGTTAAGTCACTTTATGGACTAAAACAAGCACTGAAACAATGGATGCAAAGTTTGATCAAACCATGTTGGCAAATGGATTTAAGATCAATGAATGTGCTAAATATGTTTACATTAAAGACGTTCCTAATCAAGAGGTAATTGTATGCATATATGTGGATGACATGTTGATAATAAGTAAGGGCATTGCTAATGCAAAAGCTACTAAGTGTATGCTCGCTAGTAAGTTTGATATGAAAGATCTAGGAGTTGCCGATTCGATATTGGAAATTAAGATTCATAAAAATCCTCACGGTCTAGCATTGTCTCAATCTCATTATATTCGAAAGGTACTTGAAAAGCTCACATACTTGAATTTCTAAAGGGCAAAGACACCAATTGTTGTGAACCTTGATCTTGCTAAGAATAAAGGTGAAAGTCAGTCTCAATTGAATTATGCCAGAGTATTGGGAAGTTTAATGTAAGTCATGAACTATACACGACCAGACATAGCCTACACTATAAGTAAACTGAGTCAATACACAAGTAATCCCAATCAAAATTATTGGATGGAAATAAATAGGGTTTTGGACTACTTAGATGACACTCAAAACTATGCTTTGCATTATAACAAACATCCAGGAGTTGTTGAAGGATATAGTGATGAAAATTGGATTAATGAGTCAAATGAAACTAAATCCACGAGTGGATATGTTTTCACTATTTGTGGAGGAGCAATATCTTGGAAATCATCCAAACAAACATGTATATCTCGCTCTATAATGGAGTCTCAATTCATTGTCTTAGACAAAGTAGGTGAAGAACCTGAATGGCTTCGAAATTTCTTAGAAGATATTCCGTTTTGGCCTAAACCAATGCCCTATATATGCATACATTGTGATAGTCAAGCTGCAATAGGAAAGGCTGGAAGCGTTATGTATAACGGTAAGTCTCGTCACATACGACGGAAACACAACTCTGTTAGACAACTACTCTATGTGGAATTACCACGATTGACTATGTAAAGTCAAAGGATAATGTGACAGATCCACTTACAAAAGGCCTAACTAGAGAGGGAGTTGAGAGATCATCGACGGGAATGAGACTATGATCAATGACAAGTCATCGTGGCGGTAACTCTACCTAGAAGATTGGAAATCCTAAGATCTAGGTTCAAGAAGATCAAATAAAGTCATAGATAACGGTTCGACATTGTCAAAAAAAAATCTATGGTCCATTCTCATGATGAGACAATGTCAGTAACCAGGTTAAAGGCATTAAGACGTTTTAATGATTTCTAAGTTTGATACAAAGTATATCAAATAGTTTATCTATGAGATAACACATTTAGAAACCACATATGTAAGTGTGAAGTGTAAGCCGCTTCAAGGAGAATCTGATAAGGTCAGTTCTCTAAGCACTTATTAATCAAGACGTGTTTATGGCTGAAACGAACAAAACAATAAGAACCAAAAACAGTTCAAGGGTTGATTGTGTGACTTATGTTGTCTAGGTATACACCAAAGCTCGACGGTTCAAAGATATCAAATCTATCGATTGACCGAGTATATCAGATATATGTTCACTACGAAAAAGTTCAAAAGGAAACCTACTTATCCAGATGCAATCAATCCTTACTTACGAGACACGCAAGTTTTTTATACATATGTTTTAACAATAGTCATTCCCCTTTCATGTGAGAGATAACACATACATGTACATATATTTATATATTTACAATGTGTTAAAATTAATATATAAATATATTTTGTAACACTTTTCAAATATAAATATAACTTAGGTCCCAGGCCTCTTATGACGGGATGACTTTGAGTTTTTTCTCTTTAATTATCCTTTAATTAGTTAGATTTAAAATTAAAAGTTACTATAATAGATACTTCATCAAACAATACGATAAAATCTATGCAAGCACTCCTATTAAATATTTAAGATCAAACAATACGGCAACAAGGTTTTACATTCTTGACATTTTGGTGAAGAATTGAAGTGCTTCTTCAAATACATACTTGCGAAAGAAATATTTTAATAATATTATATTTTGAAGTGATAGTCTAAAAGTGAAAAAATCTGAAAATTAATTAAATCGTACCGATACAAAAAAAAATCGATATGATTGAGATGATTTTAAAAATCTAATTTTGGGTTTATATTATAAAATATACTTTGACTCATGCAGGATGTAATTATACTTCAGTTTTATAACGATCAACAAAGAAAATAACTTCAATATCATCCCTTTTTAGATCATGTTAAAAATGATCATTTTTTTCCTCTTCAAAATGCTTTACTTATGTTATAGAGAGGAAAGGCTCAAAATAGTCCCCCATCTTTGAGTTAAGGTTCAAAGTCATCCTTGAGTTTTCACATGGAGCACTAATAGTCCCTCAAGTTTGCAATATTGGTGCACTTTTGGTCCTCTCCTAAACTTTTGCCTATTTTTTAACATTAATTTTTGTCCACAATTTTATGTAAGGAATGTTCAATCGTCTTTTTATATATTTAGTAGAAATAATAACTTTATGTGAGAGAAGACGATAAGAAGAACACCTTGTTTTGTTCAGTAGAAATATTATTGCAGCTAAACTAAGAACATCTTAACATATGACGTTGGAAGAAAAGAAAAAATTTGTACTATTGCACGTGAAATTATCGTGATGAACCTCTCGACTTTAATGTAATACGATTTCTACGAAACAAAACAAGGTGTTTTTCTTCTCACATTCTCTCATGTGAAGTTATTATTTCTACTAAATATATAAAATGATGATTGAACATCTCATACATAAGTTATGGATAAAATCAATGTTAAAAAATAAGCAAAATTTTGGAGGAGGACCAAAAGTGCACCAATATTGCAAACATGAGGGACTATTAGTGTTCCGATGTGAAAACTCAAGGATAACTTTGAGCCTTAACTCAAAGATGAGGGACTATTTTGAGCCTTTCCTCATGTTGTAGATATCATATTTCAAACAATCTCTCAAGACCAACGAAATATCATAATAAAGAATTACTTTATTATAAAATTATTTTTAGTGTTGTGAGTGTTGGTTTCTGTTATTTATAACATTATAACTAAGTTTAGTTAGTTCAATTAATAATTGATCACTTAATCACCGATTTATTCAGAAGAGACAAATTAAGAAAGTTAATTTTCTAACCAATCTTAATTCATAAATTTAATAATGTGCATGATAAATAAACTCTGATAATATTTTGTATTTCTTGTTTTTTCTATAAAATCTATACTAAAATTTGACAAACATAACTACATTATATATTAAAAGAGTAGTTCAAATGAAAAATATAATAAAAATAACACCCACTAACTTATCCGAATCCAACTACATTTTAAAAATATAACCACTGTCTTGAAATTTCAGATTTCACATTTATTATTATTATCCGAGTTATTATCGTTCTATTTTTATTTTATCAATTTTGAATATCTAAAATGACAAAAAATTGGCTGTTTGTGAAATTTATCTCAGGAATATAATATGAATGGCTAAAGTTGTAATCACTATACGCCCAAATATTGGGCTTAATGTTCAACAATGGCCCGTTAGGGCTTTGTCGGATATATATACAAATTTGTACACTTTAAAACCCTTGCGTATATTACCCTTCGCCATTTCTGTTCTCTTCAGTAGATCGGCGACGACGGTGCCGGTGACCAGAAAGTATGGTGCATGTTAACTTTTACCGCAACTGTAAGTATTCAATTTTGTATAAATTCCTTCTCTTTCCTTCTTTCTACGCGATGTGTATGCCAAATATCCCAATAATAAACGATGAAATCTTCGTTAATTTTGTTTCTTAGATGCTAAATGTCTCTAGGTATGTTGTTTTGTTGTTGTTCTAGTTTGGTTTTAGATAGTAGAGAGCCTGATCCTTGATCTTAGACTTAGATAATGTTTGAACTTAAAATGCACATTTTAAAGATAGGTTGATAACTCTATTCATATATATGTCGAGCTGAATCGTATATACAGTTGATAACTCTGTGGTGTAGGAATTTTAGCTGTTCTGTAAAAGTTTGAGTGAGTTATTAGCTCAGCCTTGTGCAAGTTTTTTAGTCTGTTGCTCTTATACTGTTTTGCATATTTCTGCAACTCAAGAAAAGAAAAGCTTGTATCTTTGTTTAGGAACAACCGTTTTGACTTTGTCATATACTTGACAGATAATCTTGAATGGTGAACAATTTAGTTGGAATAATGTGGAGTGCTACTGATAAATTCAATTCAATTCAATTAAATTATAAAAGATTGGATACTAGGTCATTGTCCAATTCAGCTAGGTTTTGTTGGTGATTAGATGTACTGTCTTGTATTCAATTTTGAAGGTCGTGATGGTGTTCTTGGTTGGTCAAGATATAGAATTGAAAAGTTCAAAATTTTTATTGTTATTCTAGTACATTGTGACATTTTATTAGACCACCACTTCTTAATGATTAGCTGATAACAGGATATGTGTGCATGACCACTCTTTGATAATCTAGTAGTCTTCGGAGATGAGTTTATTAGTAGCCAAAGATTCATACTCATTCCGGTAATACTAAGTAGTTGGGATTAAGGCTCAGTCCTGTTGGTGCAGTACAGTTTCTTTTAGGAGTTTCTTTTGTTCGTTTCAGAGATTTGTTTGTCAATAGCGTTATAACTATGGGATCTAGAAATCCTCTTGTTGGGGATCCTAATTAGCCTTAAGAGACAATTTTTTGAGTGTGGGAATAAATTAGTTCAAAGGGAGTTAATGAATAGAGAGGATTCAAGCAGTCAAGCCAAATAAATTGTGATTTAAGTATTGTAGTAGCAGCATTTGTTATACTAGTCTCTGGAGATATTTTCCATTGTCTGCAGTTTCTATTTTTGCTATTATATGTAGATGCTAATGTTGTATAAGAATTGTGTTGCTATTGACATTTATTATCCATACTTTCTTAACCTTTGATGTGTAATTCAGATGGGAAAACCTTTAAGAAGCCTCGACGCCCTTATGAGAAGGAGCGATTGGATGCAGAGTTGAAGCTTGTTGGAGAATATGGACTGAGGTGCAAGAGGGAGCTTTGGAGAGTCCAGTATGCCTTGAGCCGTATCAGGAATGCCGCAAGAATGCTTCTGACCTTGGATGAGAAAGACCCACGCCGTATTTTTGAAGGTGAAGCACTCTTGAGAAGGATGAACAGATACGGATTATTGGACGAGAGCCAGAACAAGCTTGATTATGTCTTGGCCCTCACTGTAGAGAACTTTCTTGAGCGTCGTCTCCAAACCCTTGTCTTCAAGACTGGCATGGCTAAGTCAATCCACCATGCTAGAGTGCTCATTCGACAAAGGCATATCAGGTATTAACATATTACAGATTTAGTGACACAGTTCAAATAAAAAAATTAGCTCAGCCTATTTTTCTTTTTGGTACTTTCTCTAATTGCAAATGTATGGTTGCAAGAATTCGAAGTGCAAAGAAAAAATTGCTTCAATGATAAAACAATATGCCATTTTTAATGTTATTAGTTGACCACTACAATTTTTATGGGAAAAGTTCTAGGTTTGAGTCATTTATTTGACGTTCTTTTTATCAAAGAGCTCCAACATAAATTTTATGTTTGAGGTAACATAATATTTTATTTATAGAGATTGAAATTACTAAAACGAGCTATGATATAAAGGATGATGTTTGCTGTACAGTGAGGACTAGCAAAAATAGTCAAATCATCATCAATCTTCATATTTGTTAATGATTGATGTGCTTTTCGAGGAAAAAATACATATTTGGGTTCTCCATTTTGTTGAAAGTCCTGAGTTCTTTGCTTTCCTTTTCAAATCCTCAGCCTAACACTTATTCGAAGATGTTCTTCTATACATTAAAGCTTCAGAACATCTCTGTATTCCCACTAAGATGCCTTACCTTGACACAATAATTCCGAGTCTGATGCTGCTGAACAGGATCAGTATGCATTTTGTGAAGATTGTTTGTTGGTCTGTATTGTTGAGAGGTTAAACTTGTCTTGAGTTTGGAAGTATTATACAATTCAATAATCTATGATTTCCATTTGTGTAGATTGTTATTGAAATAAGCCATATGCTTATAATGAAGTTGTGTAAACTTGCACAACTTAAATGCATTGCAGTATGTTAAACTGCTTTACTTAATTTCCATTTCTATCCTTTGTATCAACGAAATGAAAGAAATAATTGTGTGTCAATTATTGCCATTATGTTCAAGTGTTAATAGATTAAAATTCATGAAGCTTGAACGGGTTATCAAGAAAATTAGTTTCTTAAAAGCTTGAATGACACTTTTTTTCTAGCAGTACGGAACAGACTCCAAATCAGCGTCAGTCAGTCAATTACCCTGAGTGGCTTGGTTCCTTATGATAACCTGTGCTCCGTGAATTTTACAAAACCCTGAGTGGCTTGGGTCCTTATGATATCCTGTGCTCCGTGAATTTTACAATGTAGTAGTGTATGAATTATTTGTTTTTTATATAGTACTTATATTAACATAAACACTTTGGCTTGGCCTGCTCATTTTGGATTTTCTCAATCTTTCACTTTGTGCTATTTATCTGTTTTACCAGTATGTAAAATATGTTTCCACAATCTAATGATGTTTGTTATGCAGAGTTGGTAGGCAGGTGGTGAATGTTGCTTCTTTCATGGTGAGAGTGGACTCCCAGAAGCACATTGACTTCTCTCTCACTAGTCCTTTCGGTGGTGGGCGCCCTGGAAGAGTGAAGCGAAAGAACCAGAAGTCTGCTGCAAAGAAAGCAGCTGGTGGTGATGGAGACGAGGAAGATGAAGAATAAACTCTTATGTTTATTTACGTTTGGGTGTTTCACTTCTGCCTATGTTGTGTACTTTCTTGTTTTATGTTTTTGCAATTTAATCTACCTTTAATATATTAGAAAATGTTTTTGACACAGGTGGAGAGAATTTTGAGTTTGGATTTAGCACTTGATATTAAGAGAATTTTTTTCTTGGATGGTATATTACATTCTGCTCTTCTCCCTTTTCCCTTGTTCATTAGACACTGAATTGGGGTTTACTTGGATCTAATTTCCACACATATAACAGCACCTAGTAGCATACTGTACTCTGATATTTGGTTCCTGGACTTGATATACATATACAGCACACCCAGTGTAGTCCTTAAGTGGTGGTATACAAAACGTAGATTGTATGCAAATTATACCTTTACCTCAGAGTAAGTGAAGTTGTATTTGATACATTTTCGACTCAAGAAAAAATAATCTATAGCAGTCCTAGAAAAGAATTGAAGGAAATAGAAATCTATATTTATATATTTATAAGAGCTGAATCTAAAATCGTTGATGTGGCACCTTCCAATGGCCAGCATTTGCAATTATCTATGTTCTCCTTTTTTTTGAATTATTTCTGATTTTTTTTGCTTTAAGTTTTTATTGAATAATAATTAAAGCATAATATTTAATTCTCCCATTATCAAAACACAAACATAAAATTAAGCTTTAGTATTGCATTAGTGCCGTATTAGTATCACTATGCATTGGTGTTGCACGTTTTTTTTGCAGAAAAATTGATCTCTTCTCCTTCCCCATAATTAACATTTATTAATAGGTATTAATATTAATGTTATAATAGTAAGCATTAGTGTTGCACGTTTTTTGCCCGGAAATTCATTGCAATAATCTCCTTCTCCTACCCAATAAATAATATTTATTATAGGTATTAAATATGGCACCTTTTCAAATTCTGACACTCAATAAAATGATAAAAATTTAGGAACAAAGCTCCAAAGCTTCCCCACTAAGCTAGATGAAAAACTCATGATGCTATATTTCATTAGGTGATATTAGTTATTATTTTTATTGGATAATTGTATTGACAAATTTTCTTATATGAATCGAAGAAACATGATTTACTTATTCTTGGTTATACATGGTTTTAGGTGATCTTATGATCTCTTCTCAAGTTTTGCTTATGCATGTTTATTATTATGATTTCTATTGTTGCACTGACAATTTCTAATTTTTTTATCTTTGTTTTATATCATTTTCTCATAATAATTATATATCTTTTCTTTAATTATTTAGAATCATTTTTACTATACGCAGGTTTGTTCAATCAATTACAGAAAGTGAAAAGAAAAATGTGTCAACTGACTACAACAACTATTCAAATTATAAAAGAGATATTAAACCAAGGTTCGTCACTGCATGAATGAGATTTGGTATATTTTAAGAGGAGCAAATGGACTGTTTATCAAACTATTTATTATGAGTATCTCAAATATATCTTTTTGATTATGCTTGTAAATATTATTATTTAAATATCTAGAAGGTTCAATTTTACTTAATAAACATCGTGTATCTGTTTCATTTTTAAAAAAAATTATTGATTATTTTTTTGGTTCATTATTTTATATAAAAAAAAATTTTCTTTGTGTGTTTTCGTAGGTGGTTACGAAAATGATAAATTGTTCATGAATAAGAAATTAAGAATGCTGAAAGGAAATTTTCTCGCCGTATACACTTTAGTTGATTATTGCTTTCATTGATATTATTTCTAACCATTTAAATATCAGAAGGCAGGCTTAATCTTAGTTTTAAAAAATAATGCCAATAAAATTATATTTTCTTCTGGACAAACTTTATTGGTTGAGAAATGAAATCAAACTTAATTTTGACATATTTAAAGTTTCAAAATTTAGTTCCAACTAAAAAAAGAGTGAATTGTGTTTTTCAAATTTGAATAATCTCATTTTAGTATTTGTTTTGAATTTGTATTATACATGAGTAATTTGAATGTAAGTTATTATAAATAGTTTAACAAATCAAAAAACTTAAGTTGAATTATCATCACAATTTTTTATTTTTTCAAAATATATGGGAGCTTGTAATTTAAAATCTATAGCTATATATATTTATATAAAGTTGGACATAAACAAGGTGATGTTA
>NW_006239691.1:19157-26611 GCF_000226075.1 Solanum tuberosum | reverse complement strand
TATAATCAACAACCATATATTTTTATTTTTTTATTTTACCATTCTCCTATTTTCTTAATCTGTTTTTGTTATTAAAATCAAAAAAATAATAATCAAAGGCCACTAATTAAAATATTTCTCCTCAATATGCGTTACTCTATTTTTTTCCAATTACTCATTGTTAAGTACCACTTATTGTACTTAAGTCTCTTTAATTTGTTAGTGCCTATCATTTTAATTTAAAAGTCTAACTTTGACTAAATAATTTGTCAATTAATTAGGAGAAGACAATTATTATAGAAGACAAGGAAAGAAAAAAAAAACGTTAGTTTTGAATAGGTGATGAAAATATTAAAGTATAAAGAAGCAAATTTTCTTTTTGATTATTTAAAAAATAGAGCACAATATTTAACTAGCAATGAGAACTAGAGAAACAAGAAAATAATTCAATAAAATAAATAATTCAACATAGGAAAGATTGAAGGAAGTAACTAAACAAAAGAGGAAGTAGGATTAGGAGATAATATCTCAAATGGTCAACTCAACTATGAATAACTTTCTCAAAAATTCACTCAACTATGAATAGTTATCTTAGAAAGTCACTCAACTATGTGTAGTTATCTTAGAAAAGTCACTCAACTATGAATAGTTTTCTCAGAAAGTCACTCAACCTTGTTTTATAACCCAAAAGTCACTCAACTATGTGTAGTTATCTTAGAAAAGTCACTCAACTATGTGTAGTTATCTTAGAAAGTCACTCAACTTATGAATAGTTATCTTAGAAAGTCACTCAACTATTGATATTCTACATAATATAGCGTCACCCAACCAATTTAAAGAATTTTTTCATTAATTTTTGTTGACTTGAAAATTTTATCTTAAGCTAAATTTTTAAGAAATAAAAAGATCTTCATTATAATCTTTTTATTGACGTGTCCCACTAAAATTAAATAGTATATAATATAACAAAATTTATAACTATAGTTAGTAAAACAAACTTATATCTAAAGTACCAATATAAATTATAAATACAAAAACACACAACTCAGTTACGCATTTTATATAAAAAAAAATTAGCTTATAATTGATAATTAGCTTATAATTGAGTAATCAGTTAATTATATATGTCAACGTTTGAACAATAGTTAGACAATAACAAAGATTCCAATGTTTCTAATTATATGAGAAAAATTAGAGTAGCAAATTATGTCGTCATATTTGAGTGATTGCTTTAAATACTATTTTAAATGCATATAAAATGAAGTGATCTTGATAAATATATATTTCTATATAACTTTAGTGGGGTGCATCAATAAAATGATTAAAATTGACACTTTTTTTATTTTTTAAAAATTTAGTAAAAAATAAAAATCTCATGTCAATAAATTTTAATGAAAAAATTATTTAGATTGGTAAAGTGATTTTTCAAGATAAATATTCATGATTAAGTGACTTTTTAAGATAACTACACATAAGTGAGTCACTTTTGAATTTATAAATAATTTTTATGACCGCGCGAAGCACGGAAATGTTCACTAGTATATATATAAAACTGAATCTAGAATTGCTGATGTGACACTCTCCAATGGTCAACATTTGCAATTATCTATTTTCTCCTTTTTTTTTTGAATTATTTCTGAATTTTTCCTTAAAAAATAAGTACATAAATGAGCATTGAATAATAGATGAGATTGCCATTTTAAATTAATTAAAACTGATAATTATGATTAGTTATTATTTGCTTTACCCGTTTCTATTCCTAACCTTAGTGTTACTTTCTCTTCTCATGTCTTTTGGTATTCCAAGTATGGAAGAGTATTCATATAAATTTGAGCATAATTGGATATACATTTTTCATAATCATTCATTTTTCATTACATTTTTCAAAAAGACTTGTGTGAATATTAATGCTATAATTTTTTCTAATATTATTTTTTTTGGTTGCAGAATTATCCTTCAATACTTTTGTCACTCTCACAAATAATTCTCATGGTAAGCAAATACATATATTTTATGTGTTTTTGATTTAAAGTTTATATGAAATTTTGGATATACATTTTTCATTATATTTTTCAAAAAGACTTGAGTGAATATTAATGTATAATTTCTTCTAAAATTATTTTCTTGATTGCTAGATTTTATCCTTCAATACTTTTGTCACTCTCACAAATAATTCTCATGGTAAGCAAATACATATATTTTATGTGTTTTTGATTTAAAGTTTATATGAAATTTTGGATATACATTTTTCATTATATTTTTCAAAAAGACTTGAGTGAATATTAATGTATAATTTCTTCTAAAATTATTTTCTTGATTGCTAGATTTTATCCTTCAATACTTTTGTCACTCTCACAAATAATTCTCATGGTAAGCAAATACATATATTTTATGTGTTTTTGATTTAAAGTTTATATGAAATTTTGGATATACATTTTTCATTATATTTTTCAAAAAGACTTGAGTGAATATTAATGTATAATTTCTTCTAAAATTATTTTCTTGATTGCAGATTTATCCTTCAATACTTTTGTCACTCTCACAAATAATTCTCATGGTAAGCAAATATATATATTTTATGTGTTTCTGATTTTAAGTTTATATGAAATTCTCAAAATTTCAACAGTCACTTTCTTAATATAACTAATAACCGTTTGTGTTATAATAGTTACTTCACCCTCTTTATTTTTGACAAAAAAACTTTTTTTATCGAGTTCATTTTTCTTTTTATGAGTGCTTGACAATCTCCATTTTCTTTTCTATCTTTTTATTTATATGTTGATCAAGTTTATCTACATATCATTTCTTTTGTATTTTTGTTACTTATTATTTTCTCTTTTGGGGGAAAGCGATGATAATGTGAATTTTCTCAAAAATACAAAATTGAACTTTAAAAATATTTTATAATCATTATATGATATTGTTCTAAATATTCGCTCTTTTCTCATACTTTCATATTATTTGGTTTATAAAAGTAGTCAACTTTGCTTTTGGAAAGCTAATGAGGAGTTGTCTACATTTTTTGAGATGCTAAGAGGTTTATTGCACCAAGCTCCTATAGTCAAACTTAAAGATTTTAAAAATATTTGCTTTCTTTATTTTGTAATAATAATCAAAACTTTATATTTTACCGTCAATTGTAATATTCTTTTGGACACCCCCTTTCCTAATTTTGTAGTTATGATTTTTTTTTCCCTTTTATTTGTAATAAAATTTTGTTAATTTTTTTTGTGTATTTAAGTTTTGTTGCAAATGAAAGACTTTGAGCAATTGAGAATTCCATCATATGTCTGAAAAAGGCATAATTTTAAATGGAAAGAGATGAAGTATTTTTATTTAGTGTTATATTATTATTATTACTAGTATACATGCCTGTGTGTTGCGCGGGTATTTTAAAATGTATTAATTTTATAATTTTAAAATTACTAATATGAATTATTATTGAGTAATCGAAATGCATATGTTATCGTATATAATATTTTGATTTTATATAAACACTTGATGCTAGTAAAATTAATTTTACCCTAATTTTTTTAACATGTTCTTTGTGATAAGAGAAAGTAATTATGTGTCAATAATACAAACATATATGTTTATTAGTGAATATATCATAGTATGATTTTATTTTTAGTATATCTAATTGCTTTCGTTATCAATTTTTTTTTCTATTAATAATTTACTTACGTACATAATATTATCCATAGTGTTTCCTTTCTTATCACATTTCAAAATTTTCTTATCTCAAATAAAAATAAAAATAGATAAGCTATTATAACTAACACTTTATCCACTCTTTAAAATTGATCAAATCTGAATCGTATATGTAGATGGAATAAATGAATTTTTTTTTTTTTAACTCGTATATTTAGATGGGATAAATGGACTTATTTTCTTAACAAAAAAATTGGAGAATAAACATATAATTTTGGCTTAAATTTTGTACATTTATTAAACAATTCACTATATAATTGTAAATAATAAATCTAAATCTAATAAATTGAATGGGTGAAATCAAATTTTGAACTTGAACCGAACACATATAATTTTGAATTTATGTGTTCAATAGTCTAAAGATGTAGTAAATAATTAAATTTTGTACATATGATAAACAATTCATTATATAATTATAAATGATGAATCTAAATTTAAATCTAATAAATTGAATGGGTGGATATAGAATTTTGAACTTGAACCCATAATATTCAAATTCTGAATTTATGTATGTTCAATAGTCTAAAAGATGTAGTAAATGATCTACTACTATAATAGAAAAAAATATTACAGTTGCGTAATACATTAAAGTGAAAGTGTATGAAAGTAATTAAAATAAAGATAATCATATGTTTCTAGAAAAGAAGCAATATTCATAATTTAACAAAGCTAAATCGGTAAATTCTTAGCCATTTGTATTGAAACTTGCAATATATTATCACAATTTTGTTAAAAGTAAACGATACTCCTAATTAAGTGTGTAATCAAATAATCAAATAATCAAATAATCAAATAATAATACAGTGATAACCAAAACTGATAATCAAATAATTGCTAAAATATCAAGTATGATTATTTCTTATGGATTCCCTATATATTTATAGTGATAAAGTTTTTACTTGCAGATATAAATTAATAGAATGTGCACACACCATGACTTTGTGACAATAACACCATAAGCTTTTAATCAATAACTAATTGTAAAAATTATTATTATTTTCAAATAACTTCACTGAAGAATTTATTATAATGATAGAAAAATGCAAGCAAAATTTTATACATTAATATAATGTTAAAAAAATGCAAGTAAAATCTTTGTACATTTATTTATTAGTATTATATTGATAATGATAAAAAGAAAAGCAAGCATCATCGTGTAAATTGCAATTAAACTTTCTAGTTTCTTTCATCCATTTTATCTTCTTTAGTCGTAAAAGAAGAAATAAAAATTAAATAATATCAACCATTGCATCTCTTTCATTATCCATATAAACGAAAGCAAAAACTAAAAATTTGTCAAAAAACACAAAGAAGATACATGAGCATTAAATACAAAACAAAATTTATGTATAAAAATCATATGTTCTATTTAATTTTCTATGAAGATGGTTACAAAGTAAAAAGAATTGAAAATTAATAAAAATTTCAATACATACCTAATAGATACACTTCAAACACGAAATTCCTTTCGCTAGAATATATCAAATGGATCAAAGATTTAGCCTATGATGAATTTCATACCTACAAATCTTTTTACTGTTTTTTTGTTGCATTAGAAAATTGTAAGAAATTCAAATGATGCTAAAATATAAAAAGAAGTGATGAAGATTGATTTGTGAGTTTCTTAATACCAAAATATGAAAAGCCATTAGTGAGTTTTTTACTATTCTTTGTGAATGTGTTTATTTATTTATATATAGTAAGTATATTTTGAAAGTGGAAGTTTTGTCAATGTTAAATTTTAAAACTGTATTGAACAGTTATAATTAAATTTTAAAAATTTAAAAAGTTGGATAACAATAAAGAAGACAAAATAGGGCATGCAGTTAGAAAACGTTTATTTTTCAATTCCAACTTTAAGACCAATTTATTTATTATTTAATATTAAATATTTTTATCTTTTAGATTTCAATTATTTTTCCCACGTTCCTTTTCTTTAGGAAAGAATGTGGATGAGATGGTCTATTATCAATAGGTTTCTATATATAGGAATTAGGAAATATGGTTCCATTTTTATTTTTATTTTTTATGTAAAATTTATTATGTAGAGGTTTTATTTTCTTCAAATAACCTGCAAATTGCAATTGTAAAAAAAAAAAAAAAAAATCTAACCCGGCGGTTTATATTTTTTTGGTATTTGTAATTATGGTGCAGAATGATTTTTTTTTATAAATAAATGGCAAATGAATTTGAGTTTATTTTAATATTTTTAAAAGTTATTTCCTAGAAGTTTTTAAAAGTTCCTATTTTTGGTCTTTGAATTATTTTATTTATTTTATGTATGAAATACATTAAAAGAAAAGGAAAAAGATCTTTAAAAAACTGCTCATTTTTTCGAGGAATTTAATTTTTAAGTATTTTGTTGTTACGTGCTCCTAAAATTTAGCACCATTATCTATTTATCATGTATAATTTTAATTTTAATTTCAATTTTAACTTTTACACTAGCATACGTACCCACGCGTTGCGTGGATATTTAAAATATAATAATTTTTCAATTTAAAAATTACTATGAATAATATGAATTATTATTAACATAAGTGCATGTGTAATAATATACTATGTTTTGATTTCAAATAATGAACACTTGATACTTACAAAATTTTATCCTAATAAAGTAAAGATGTGTTTCTAAAAGACACCAAATATTATTCTAATATTCTCACTTCTCAAATATAATTTTATAAATTAAAAAGAAAAGAACGGGTTATCTTCTATTCCTTTGATTTATTATGAGCCTATTTTTATTTTATGGATTTTTATTTTGTTTTGTTTAACCTTTTTTATAAATATCATGTAGATTTTATTATTTAGTAATACATATAACTTAACAATCATAGATAATATTAGGATTTTAAAATTTTCAAACTAATTATATAAAAATAATTAATATATTATTTTTAAATTAATAGGATAAAGAAGTTTAATACTATAAAATTAATACAAATTTAAATATTTTACATATGTATTTTTTGAATTTTTTTTTTCAATTGTGTACGATTCTTTTTTATTTTATTTTATTTTTTACTTTCGTTTCACATGTTTATAAAAAAATGTTATAAATAGATAGATATTGAAAAAAACAGACATATTTTTTTTCGTTTTTAATATCTTATTTAGTTTGATCTGTATCGCTATATACTCCATGGGCAAATGGGTAGGAAAATAAATAGTTGTGGAGAACGTGAGCAAAGGTGTGGGTTACTTCAAATATGAGAAGTTACTTTTAAATTTAAAAAATTCAATGACAAAAATATACAATTTTTAAACCAATTATTTTTTTAAATAACAAAAGCTATATATTTACGATTTGAGTAATACTTTGATGAAAAATAATATGTACGGATATATGAAATGATAGAACTCTAAAATCTTATATGTCCTTAAACTATATTAAGGATTAAGAATATAACTAAAATAATGAGTATAATTTTTTCCGTGGAATAATTGTGTTAAATTTTGTGAAATAAACTTATGATCCTTGTGTTGTATTTGTTGAAACTCCACAAAATAATACACATAACAAAGAGTAGCGTAGACTAAATAAATTTTACAAAAAAAAAGTTTGATAAAAAATCTACCAAAATATAATACAATGGAGAAATCTAAGAGCAATAGATGAGAGAATAACTAAAAAATAGTTTGTTACCTTCTTAACTTGGAGAGTCTACCAATGAAGAATAAGATCTGTGAATATTTGTGATCTGATAAGTTTCATCTTTGTACAATTCCAACTTTCAACCTCCATTGCCTATTATTGATAA
>NW_006239691.1:16373-19099 GCF_000226075.1 Solanum tuberosum | reverse complement strand
GAGTAGGCATATTTTATCGAAAAACGTATATATTTGAAAAAATATTGATACTCACCCATTTGAATTATAAATATACAATAAATAACTATTTTTAGAGAAAAATCTATATAATTTAAAAGACTTAAACACATTATTACATATTAATAAAGTGGTATAACTTGTTGAGTAGATATCTTGGATTAAAATTCCAAACAGTATGCAGCAAATTCCAAAAAAGAAACAGGAAAAAAGATATGCATATTAACAATACAATGCATGTACCGAAAGGAGTGAATATTTGAAGCGTATATTGACTTCTCAAATGAAAATTAATTCCTAAATATGTGTTTCATTATCTATTAAAGTTTAAAACGGTAAAAGTAACTGCTTGTAAGTTTACATCATTATCCAATTGTTTTAAAAATTGTAAAAAGTTAATTGTGTGTTAAAAGAAACCTGATAAACATAAACTGCTTTATATGTAGATTTTAAAAATAATTAATTTTAATTATTTAAAATACTGAAAATTTGTGGTGTTGACATGTGTCATTTTTCTTATCCTTTTATATATAGATAGAAGATAGATTTTTAAAATTTATTAAAAAAAATAGGCGGTTAGCATTTTATTAGGAACAAAAAATTCAATTTATTTTAACAAAAAAAGAGATCAATACAACAGCTTTTTAACGTAAACAAATTTTAAAACCGTTTTAATTTCTGTTTTTTTAAAAAAAATAAGTTTTGTTATTTAAATTGTTATTTATTATTTAATATATCTACAAATTTTGTGGTGCTGACACGTGACACTTTTTCTTCTCCTATTATATATAGATAGATTATTTGCTAACAATCTTTTGTTTAGGCAAACGGCAGATTTTCTTTTGCTTTCGTTTCTCAATAGGTTAATCAAATCTTGTAAACATTAGTAATAGCTGATACTCCTCTGTAATATATCTAGCTTGCTTCATTCAAGGCCATGGTTGCCCTGTGATGTATGTTGCAGTCTGTAAATACATATATCTATATTATTTATGTTTCAAAGTTCTCGAGACAATATTTCCCTACCATACTGTTTTCTTGCCAAGGAGACACTGCTTAAATAGTCCAAAGATTTCATAGACGCATTCAGTACCATTTTTATTTATTGTTTTAATTTCTACAAATCAACTAAGTAATAATATTTTGATATGTGCTAAAAATATATAATTTGAGTTATACTAACTTTTTAATATCTTATTACTATTCTTCAATGGGGCATGTCTTAATAATGTAATTAAAATGAATTTATTATTGAAAATAGTTTTTTTTTTAGACGTTAAAGGTACATTTGAGGCTATGACTATATTAGGAAGGATTTATCAAAATAACTATTTACGGTTGGCGCTTCCCATAAAAAGAAAAAGAAAAAGAAAGTGAAAGTATTTTAAAATAGCTCGATCATAATGAATGTATTCTTCTAAAATACATGTTACTATAATTTCTAATCAATTTGATTGTATCTAGGGTTGTCATAGGAGAAATAAAAAATTTAAGGTTGTTTTCACGGTTCCATCTACAAATTGTTGTTATTAGTTTTGATCGACGATCTGTTAAATCTTATGTTCACGCTTATGATTGTTAATACATTTATTTCATTTTAGATTAAATAGATTAGAGTTAATTGTAAATTCAACTAATCTTTTTATGACCGCGCGAAGGGCGTCTTTATTCACTAGTAGCATCATATGATAACAAAACAATAACAACAATTCTAGATGCTGACAGAACTATAACGGAACAACACAATAGTTGAGGTACAAAAAATTACGGATATTCTACTTTCTACTATATTAGAAGCATGAGTTAGAGATTAGGTATCAACATGTCAGTTAAATGTCATTTAAATTATATTTGAGGATATTTTAGACTTTTCATCATCAACTAAAGCTACGTGTCCTTTATGTAGCAAATTGAGTTTTCCACATGTCTTCACTGCTTTCAATCTCTATCTTTCCCATCTCTATTCCTCAGTTTTTTTTTTCGTTTCTTTGCTGTATCAGTTAGATTCAGAGAGAATCAATTGCTCGGGTGTTTTATGTGGTAATTTTTATAAGGTGTTGTTTTAGGGTGTGCTTGGTATGAAAGAAAATGTTTTTCTGGAAAATAAGTAGATTTTTGACTTATTTTCTTATGTTTGGTTAGTGAGTAGAAAATATTTTCTGATTTTTTTTTAGTGTTTGATTTATGAATGAAAAATGTTTTTGAGAAATATCTTTTATTTTTACTAGAGTACTCTAGAATCATTGCTGGTCCCAAGCGAACCCTCATCTTGGCAGACTACAAGAGGAAAACCAATTCAAGCAATAATAGGCTTAAAATTGAATTAAATCCGTTAAACTTAAATACTCAACTCATAAAGTCTGGAAAAATACTCAATAGCAATATTTATGTCACGCCCCGAGTCTACACCCTGGACGTGGCCGGCACTCGAAGACCATTGCTGGCCCCAAGCGAACCCTTGGCCTGACTTACTTAACTCAGCGGAAGACTTAACTCAACAAAGAAAACTCAAGTAATAGTTTAAATGATAACATCTTAGCCAAAATGGCAACTTATGTCTCAAAACAAAGTATCTGCAAATACATAGCTGAGAGACTCAAAACTAACTGTCTGACTGTCTATGAAGCTTCTATAATACTGAGATGGATGTTGGGACAGACCCACAACATCCTAATAAAGAAAACTAGGAAAGCGAAATAAAAGAGTCC
>NW_006239691.1:15912-16131 GCF_000226075.1 Solanum tuberosum | reverse complement strand
CTTGGCTCTGTTTAACTCATGAATAACTGAACTCAATATAAAACAGTAAGACACATGCAATATATATAAAGCTTGTAAAACAGGGTAAACAACTTAGTTAGTTAAAGATAAAGCGATAACAAACTCAACTTTACTTATATATAAAAGTAATATAACTTTAGTGAGAGATTCTCTAACCGACAACCACCATTATGAGCCTAAGTGGTGATACAACGTCTT
>NW_006239691.1:13351-15557 GCF_000226075.1 Solanum tuberosum | reverse complement strand
AAGGTTCATGATCTCATGTTTATGGATGATTTCATGATGTTTAGATGTACCTTAGAGTGTTAGAATCGACTAGGAAACATAAGTACATCGCTTAGGAACTAGTACCAAAAGGTGGGAAACGAATGGGGAGAACTGGCGTCCCTGGCGTTCTGAGAGGCGCGGGACGCCAGCCCTCGAACTTCAGAGGGATCTGGCTGGTGCAACGCATCAGAGGCCAAAGTTCAGAGGAACTTTTGTGGCGCTCTGGCAGGCGCGACGCCCCAAGCCCTTGCCCAGAAAATCCCTGATTTTCTTCTTCGTTTTTCATCTCTAAACCCTTTAATCTTCCCTAGTTCTTTCCCCAAACACTTAGGATCAATTGTAATCTCAATACACCATCAATCTAACTCGAAAAACAGCCCGAAAACATGAACTCTAATGGTTCTTTCCCCAAACACTTAGGATCAATTGTAATCTCAATACACCATCAATCTAACTCGAAAAACAGCCCGAAAACATGAATCAAATAAACCCCCAAGCATTAACAATTCAACCAACAAGAATTCTACAATTTGTTCTTCAAGAACCTCACTTTTCAACATGTAAACAACTCCAAACCAAAGGATTGAAACAAGTTGGTGTGTGGGTGAACTAACCCAACACAGAAAGATCTCACATACCTTAATAGGGATCACCCCCGACGAATTCCATTCGCAAGCTTGGATGATCTTGACGAATTCTTGCCTTTTTCTCACTTTCTTTCTTCTTTTCTCTCTTCTCCAAGCCCTAAGCGTATTTCTCAATTCTCCAAACTGACTAAGTCATGTTTTACCCCATAAATCCCTAAAACGATTAGGAATTATTAGAGAAAAGACTATTTTGCCCTTCCCTAAATCCGGATTGAGCCTTTCCTCAATCCAACAGCCCAACTTCCGAAAGGCATATCTCACTCATACGATGTCGGAATTTTTGCAAACTCGGCGGCGTTGGAAAGATCTATCCAAGGGATTTCCAACCATATCAAGATATTCTCCTAAATCCTCATGATCTAGGAGTTATGTTCATTTGAAAATGGCTAAAACTCACTTTCTTAACTTAGACAAAATTTCCAGATTTCCTTATTCTTTCCAAAAATCAATATTTTCATATTTTAAACTCTTTATAGTCGTTTCTAGGTGCGAGATGTTACAATATCTCCCCATTGGGAACATTCGTCCTCGAATGAGCTTTATTTCACTAAGTTAAGGGTAGCAACATCAAGTTCAACACTCAACAAGCAAAACAAGTAACAACATGCATACTCATAATTTAGCTAGTACTAAGAAGAGGATTAGTACCTTGATCTGAATTTCTCCGGATTCAAAGAGGTGTGGATATCTCTTCTTCATATCCTCTTCAGCTTCCCAAGTAGCTTCTTCAACAAATTGGTTCCTCCAAAGGACTTTGACTAATGCGACCTCCTTGTTCTCAACTTGCGAACTTGGCGATCTAAAATCTGGACCGGAATCTCCTCATAAGATAAAATTATCCTTAATCTCAACATTTTCAGTTTGCACTATCAATGAATGATCTCCCATGCACTTCTTCAACATAGAGATGTGAAATACCGGAACTGTTGTTAACTCTTGAGGTAGCTCTAACTCATAAGCTACATTGCCAATTCTCTTGACTATGCGATAAGGTCTAATATATCGGGGACTAAGTTTCCCCTTCTTACCAAACCTCATAACACCCTTCATGGGCGAAACCTTCTGATACACCCAATCATCTACTTCGAACTCTAGTGGCTTTATCCTAACATCTGTGTAGGATTTTTGACGACTCTGTTCCGTTTTCAGCCTCTCTTGAATCACCTTCACCTTTTCCATAGCTTGGTGAACCAAATCTGGTCCTATCAACCCTGATTCACCGACTTCAAACCATCCAATAGGAGATCTGAATCTTCTCCCATAAAGAGCTTCATATGGAGCCATCTGGATGCTAGAATGATAATTGTTGTTATAAGCGAATTCAATGAGAGGTAGGTGATCATCCCAATTACCTTTGAAATCAATCACACAAGCCTTCAACATATCTTCTAATGTCTAAATAGTACGCTATGCTTGTCCATCTGTCTGAGGATGAAGGACAGTACTCAAGTTCACCTTTGACCCTAAACCTTTCTGAAAAGATTTCCAGAATTGTGCACCTCTATCTGAAATAATGGAGACCGGAACTCCATAAAGTT
>NW_006239691.1:9069-13253 GCF_000226075.1 Solanum tuberosum | reverse complement strand
TGAATATAAAGCTTAGCATAATCTTCTGTTGAGTTGGTAGTCTTCACGGACAAAAAGTGGGCAGATTTTGTCATTCTGTCGGCAATTACCCAAATAGAATCATGTTGCTTGCGAGACCTTGGTAATCCTATGATGAAGTCCATATTAATTATCTCCCACTTCCATTCTGGAAGTTCTATATTTTGTGCCAAACCACCAGGCCTTTGGTGTTCAACTTTCACTTGCTGGCAATTTGGACACTTAGCAACAAACTCTGCAATGCCTTTCTTCATGCCATTCCACCAATACACTTCTCTCAATCACGATACATCTTTGTGGAACCTGGATGAATGGAATATCTGGAGCTATGAGCTTCCTCCATGATCCTCTCTTGGAGTTCATCCACCATTGGTACACACAATCTACCTTGATATATCAATACACCATCTCCCCCTTGTTCAAAAGCTAAAACTCTTTGCTTTTGAACATTTTCCTTCAAGTCGAGAAAAATGGGGTCTTGGTCTTGCTTTTCCTTCACTTCTGATACTAGTGATGATTCATCCCCGTTCTTCACCATTATTCCTACTTCTATGGAATCCATGAGTTTGACTCCCAGGCGTGCAAGTCTGTGCACATCTTGGCTAACTCCCTCTTTTCTTCCTCAACATGGGTGATACTACCCATAGATAACCTGCTTAAAGCATCAGCAACAACATTAGCCTTACCTGGGTGGTAAAGAATACTCATGTCATAATTCTTGAGTAATTCTAACCACCTCCTCTGTCTGAGATTAAGCTATTTCTGAGTGAACACATATTGCAAGCTCTTGTGGTCAGTGAATATATCAGCATGAACACCATACAAGTAGTGTCGCCAAATCTTCAAGGAAAAAACTACCGCAGCTAATTCTAAGTCATGGGTTGGATAATTCTTCTCATGAACCTTCAACTGTCTGGAGGCATAGACTATCACCTTGCCATTCTGCATTAACACACAACCCAAACCAACTCTGGATGCATCACAGTACACCACAAAACCTTGAGTACCCTCTGGTAAGGTCAAAACTGAGGCACTAGTCAACCTCTTCTTCAATTCCTGAAACTTTTCTCACAAGCTTCAGACCATTTAAACTTCACTGTTTTCTGAGTCAACTTCGTCAAAGGAGACGAAATGGATGAGAAACCCTCAACAAATCTCCTATAATAGCCAGTCAAGCCCAAGAAACTCCTAATATCAGTTGGAGATGTGGGTCTAGGCCAATTCTGCACAGCCTCAATTTTCTGGGTATCCACTCTAATACCATCATCGGAAATAATATGGCCCAAGAATGCCACAGACTCAAGCCAAAACTCACACTTGGAGAACTTGGCATACAACTCTCTATCCTTCAGGGTCTGAAGAACTATTCTGAGATGATTAGCATGATCTTCTTCATTCCTTGAATAGATTAGTATGTCATCAATGAAGATGATAACAAACATATCTAAATAAGGTTTGAAGACTTTGTTCATAAGATCCATGAATGTTGATGGTGCATTGGTCAAACCAAAGGACATGACCAAGAACTCATAATGACCATATCTAGTCCTGAATGCTGTCTTTGGAATGTTACATTCCCTAACTTTCAACTAATGGTAGCCTGATCTGAGGTCAATTTTTGAAAAACAGGTAGCACCCTGAAGTTGATCAAATAAATCATCTATCCTTGGAAGAGGATACTTATTCTTGATGGTAACCTTATTTAATTGATGGTAATCTATACACATCCTAAGGGAACTATCTTTCTTTCTCACAAACAAGACCGGAGCGCCCAAGGTGAGACATTTGGTCGAATGAACCCTTATCTAATAGATCTTTTAACTGCTCTTTCAACTCTTTCAACTCTGTTGGTGCCATTCTGTATGGCGGAATAGAGATAGGACGAGTATCTGGAATGATGTCTATGCCAAAGTCTATTTCTCTCTCATGAGGGATTCCGGGTAGATCATCTGGAAAAACTTCTGGAAACTCTCTTACTATAGGAACTGACTGAATGGGAGATACCTCAGCAATTGAGTCATTAACTCGGACTAAGTGATAGATACAACCCTTTGAAACTAACTTTCTCGCCTTAAGGTACGAAATGAAACGACCCTTAGGCACAACTGAACTACTACTCCACTTTATAACTGGCTCATTAGGAATCTGAAACTTGACAACTCGAGTTCTGCAATCTAATGAGGCATAACAGGCATGAAGTTAATCCATACCTAGAATGACATCAAAATCTACCATGTCTAGTTCAATTAAGTCAGCCATGGTGTCTTTGTGATTGATGGAAATGACACAATCACGATAAACTCGCTCAGCTAGAATAGACTCCTCGACAGGTGTGGAAACACAAAAAGGTTCACAAAGTTTCTCAGGGATAACATCAAACTTATTTGCAACATAAGGGGTCACAAAAGATAACTTGCTCCTGGGTCTAGCAAAGCATAAACATCAAAAGCAAAGACTTTGATCATATCCGTGACAACATCTAGAGAGTTCTCTTCCTCTTGGCGACTGGTGATTGCATAAAGGCGGTTTGCTCCTCCGCCAGTACCAGAAATAGCTCCTCTAGGTGCAGCCCTGTCTGGTGGAGCAACTGATGAAGACTGGGCTCTATTGCCTGGATTTCCACTACCTTGCTTATTCTTAGGACACTCTTTCAAGAAGTGTCCCTCTTGTCCACACTTGAAACAACATGTCAAGCCATCACGACACTTACTTGGGTGGGTTCTCCCACACTTAGCACATGCAGGATCCCAACTACCTCCTTGTGCCACACTACCCTGGGACTGCGCTGGTTTAGATCTGAATTTCTGCGAATTCTGACCATAATATTCACCTTTGTTTCGAGGTGTAGGTGCACTAGCAGATGATGGAGCAGGCCCCTTTTGCTTCTGCTGAAAGGACGAACGATTCACATTGCCTTTCTGCTGCCCAGACTCATTCCCTGTCTTCGCTTTCTTACTTCTGAACTCTTCCCTGTCTCTAAGCTTCTCTTCTTTAACCTGCTGCACATAAACCATCAACCTTGATATGTCCATGTCACCTATCAGCATCGCTGCCCTGCCCTCTTTGCTTGACAGCCGACCCAAGCCAACAATAAACAAGTTCATTCTTCTCCTCATGTCCTTAACCATTTCAAGAGCATAGCGGGACAGCTGGGTGAACTTCAACCCATACTCATGCATTCTCAAGGAATCCTGTTTCAGTGTAAGAAACTCTCGTACCTTAGCCTCCTTCAGTTCTCGGGGAAAGAAACGCCCCAAGAAGGCTTCTTCGAAACAAGCCCAACTAGAAGGTGGTGCATCCTCAGGTCTACCCCCTTCCACTGATCGAACCATGTTCTAGCAACATCCTTCAGTTGATATGCAACTAGTTCAACCTTTCCTGTGTCAGCAACATACATCACCTCAAAAACCTTTTTCGGTTCCTCAAAAAAAAAATCCGGACCTTCAGTGGTGACCGTACCAGTGAAACTGGGAGGATTCATTCTCAAGAATTCGCGAATCCTCGAAGTGTCAGCCTCATCATGCCTTGGTCCTCTTGGCTGCTCAACCTGGTTAGTCACAACTTGGCTCAGCATCCGGATAGCCTCACGGAATTCAGCATTAGTGACCTCGCCCTGAGGTTGCACGTTTGGTGCATTAAGTACCCCTTGCTCTTGTGGTTCAACATTTCTCCTAGCTGGACGACCTAGTGCTGCTCTTCGTGGAGGCATGGTTATCTGAAACACGAAGCACGAATTAGAGGGAAACTTTTAGAGATAAACTCTAACGCACGAGATGGATATGAAGGAAGTGAAGAATTTCTTAAATGTTGCAGCCTCCTAATTATAGATGTGGCATGCTTCACACCGATAACTAGGACTCTACATATACGGCTCCATAGACTCCCAAGGACTCTTGAACTCTGTGCTCTGATACCAAGTTTGTCACGCCCCGAGTCTACACCCTGGACGTGGCCGACACTCGAAGACCATTGCTGGCCCCAAGCGAACCCTTGGCCTGGCTTACTTAACTCAGCGGAAGACTTAACTCAACAAAGAAAACTCAAGTAATAGTTTAAATGATAACATCTTAGCCAAAATGGCAACTTATGTCTCAAAACAAAGTATCTGCAAATACATAGCTGAGAGACTTAAAACTAACTGTCTGACTATCTACGAAGCCTCTAAT
>NW_006239691.1:0-6371 GCF_000226075.1 Solanum tuberosum | reverse complement strand
GAGTACAAGGATTCATTCAACACTCAAGCTCAGAAATAACTTCAAGTACAGTTAGTGCTCAATACCATAGGCTTGCCCTTATTTTCACTGCTTAGACTCTCCAAACTAGACTCTAGGATCACTATAGGACTTTCTTGGATTGTAACGTAGGCCTAGGGTCAGGGGTGGTACATTTGGGTACTGCTTAGTGACTTTCTTCCCTCCTTGACATTACACTCGGCTTTCAACTTCTTTTTGCCCTATTTTTGTCATCCTATCGTTTTACTTTCTTTCCCTTACTTTTCTTTAACCACGAATGTGACTTCAGACTTTGTAGCTCTTTTAACTTTCTTTTTTTTTTAGCTTTCAACAAGTCACATCCTTTCTTTTCTCTTTTTTTTATTTTTTTTATTTTTATTTTTTTCATCACTCTTTTCATACCCATTTTTCTTTCAGTTTCCCTCTTTCATAGCCACCCTCAACTTATGGATTTTCCATTAGTTGAGGTACACAATATCCGATGTCAGGTCAGGGCCAAGATTGAAGTTACTTTTTACATTAGCCACCCTCAACTTAGGCTTTTGGCCTAAGTCGAAGTGCACATGTACAAGAAGGGACCGGGGCCAACATAGTATATTATGGGAAAGTGAGTTCAGGGTTTAGAAAGAAATGGTTTAATTTTAGGCTCAAATTATTTGGATCAAAGGGAGCATTTATTTCATTTGGTTGGATCCTTTTTTAGGCGATTTGTGGATTTTTCAAAACAATGGCCTAGGATCACTTCCTAACCTCTAGATTGAATTGTCTTAGCAGGACTAACCAGACAAGTTCTAGTTTTGCACAAAAACTGTTTGAACACTCAACGATTCTCACACTCTCTTGGCACATAGTTCCATCATCAGGTTATCAGATTACCCAGTTCAAGTTTCTGCTTAAGTCATGCAATCAAGTTGGTTTATGATTATGTCATACTCAGAGCCGACACATTCAACTTATCGTAGTCTACAAATTCTAGCACACATCACAAAATCTAACAGGTATCATTTTTCATAAGCCATCATGCTTCATTCTTTTTTCATGCATCTACACATACGATCCTAAGACATGTCGGTTCAACAGAAATTAAACAGTCTCTTGGGGGAAAAGAACACAGGAAAGAAAACCCCAAGAGAGGATTCATGAGTTGGGTTATTCAGACTTCACCCTATCACTCACAATCCATTTACCCCACCCCCAACAAAAAATAGATGCGATTGTCCCCAATGCATACAAAAACAGTAAAAGAAAATGGATTGGGTGAAGCAAACATGTGGCACAAAGCGCCGGCGACTCATTAACAAGCAGGGGGTCCGATTTCCCGGAGCCCGCTGGAACAGTGGTGGTGGCACCCTCAGTAGTGCCCACATATGCAATCATAGCACCCTCAGTAGTGCTCTCTATCAATCTCACTGCACCATCAGTGGACAGTGGTGCTCACAACGTCCCTCAAAACGGCTGGACCTCTGCAACTGGGGCAGATCTCGATGCCCTTGCAACTCTCTCACGCACCCTCTGCTAGCGCAACTCTTCGTCTACAATCGAAGCCCTCCTAGCCTCCTTCTCCTGTCGACGCTATCTCTTGTGAGCTTTCTCTTCCTCTGTGCGATGAGAACAGTGCCGCTTGCCTTTGGCATGTGTCGGTGCAGGTCCCTCCTCGGCGGTCCCACTGAATAGAGCATTTAGCACTATATCATCAGCCAGTGCAGTAGGAGCAGCCTGAGTCTCAACTGACGGTGCGGAAAGAGTGGCATCAACGTCAGTCCGGAGGCTGGTTAAGTCAGCCTGCAAAGCAGATAGATCTATGGCCGGGGCTGATCGCTCGAGGACTCGCAACTCAAAGGCATCAAGTCGCTTATTAACAGCCTGGACCTTCCGGTCCATCATCCCCTCCATCCTGCGCTCCATCCTAGCCTCAGACTCGGCTATCGACTTTTGCATCCACGGCTGGATGTGATGCAGCAGTGTGGCCATCTTAGCCTCTAACTTCTGTACTCTGGCCAATGGGACAACAGTAGCTCCTAATTGTGGTGTGGACCGGGAAGAGCTAGGAGCCATACTAGTTGCCTGAAAAGAGGAGCCCGGGACAGTGTCGGTGTGGTCTGGGATAATGGGGTCACCCCCCTGTGCCTGTCCCACTGTATCTGCAAGATCGGTACCCAAGGGAGGTACCTCAATCTGGGGCTCTCTGCGAGGTGCTGCCACATTTGCCTTATCTCGAATCAGGCCGATGTCCAATGCCCCTGTAGGGAGGACTAACTTGTCACAGTGCCAGATCGGCACTCTAGAGTTCCTGCACAAATGAAAAATCAGACATGAGAAGGGGTAAGTAGTGGAGGTCCTGAAAGCCCTCTCGTGAATCTCTGCCAGCAGAATGCGGCCAAAGTCGATCTCTACTCTTGCTACCAATGCTGTAACCATCACCGCTCTGTCCCAAGTGACTTGATTGTCAGCTTTTGTCGGCGACACTCTGTTACGTACCAGCAGCCAGAAGAACTTGGCCACAAAATTTAATATGGCCTTCCGAATGCCCAACCGTGGAGCGGCGACCCATTCCGCAAGCTCGCCATCTGCAGCAATGTACCTGGCCAACCATAGTAGAACAGCCTCTCGCTGCTCAGCGTTCCTCTGGAAAGCGCCACTTCGTACGATGTCCCAGCGATAATCAAACTCTGAAGTGTTAAGGGACCAAGAGTGACCCGTGGTAGGACCATAGAGAAAACGGCTAATGGTGGCAGGTGATATGTCCACCGGACAACCCCGGACCATAATGGAAGTGAGAGGATCTTGGGCTAAGGGCTTTGACCGCTTGGTAATTGAACCGCAGAAAGTGGTGGCATATGAGGCGTAGAACTGTCGCACCATTTCCTCACTATACGTCCCTGGGTCTCGAGCCATCCAGTCACACTTGTGAAAGTTAAACAGCCGCTGGATGTCCGGGACAGTGTGCAAGCTCCCTATGAGGACTCTGCGCTCCTCTGTAATAAGTCGGGCCTTTTTTTGTTTGTCATTTATCATCTTGGCATCCCGATATATTTGCCATTGGCCCTCTATGCACCATCTCTTTGGCTCGCCGGCTACTGGAGTGGGGTCCTTATTACTTGGTACATGTATGGACTCCGAGCTAGTTGCCTCATCAGACGAGGCTGCTTGGTCATTCTCATCAGATTCTGTGGCTGATTTAGCACTGGACCCTGCAGCATGGTCAGACTCAGATCCTGAAGGATGGCAGACTCGGAGCCCGAAGCATGGGCAGACTCAGGACCGGACATAGACCCCTCTGAACTGGAAGCAGCCCCAGTTGGTGATCCGATAAGTGTGTGCTCCTCATTAGACTGGGAGACAGTGACTACGTCGGGAAGCACCTTCCGAGGGGTGCCTCTGGTGCCTCGAGGTGCAGTGCGAGAAGTCCTAGGGTTGAGAGGAACATATGCTAGATCTGTGTCGGTGTCTGTGTCCTCATCGATTAACCGGAAACTAGGGGCAACAGATTTGGACTTGCCCCATTTTGAGTAGGTGACCAACTTCTTGGGTGCCATCGTACCTGCGGGAACGATATTAGTGCCAAAACTAACCATATGCAACAAAAAAAAAAATTTAGAATTGGTAACGACCCTCAACTAAGTCCACAGAAAAAATTCAGACAGATGCTACAGTGGTCATCCACGGAGGAAACCTACGGTCCGTAGACTGATCTACGGTCCGTGGATCAGGGGGACTATCATATAGGTCGCAGATGAAAACCACGAAAGTGCAGAACGGTCTGTGGATGAACCTGCAGACCGTAGTCCACATCCGTGGTTTCACACTTGGTGAAATTTTTCATATGCATCCATTTACGAACCCCATCTACGGTCCGTAGATGGATCTACGTTTCGTAGACGGGGTATCGTGGATGCCATCTGTGCCAGGTATCATACATTTTTTGCCTTAGTTTTCAACATTAACACAATCTCATCATGCATTTACAACATTAAATTATGCTAGTTCTTCATTCTTAAGATTCTGACTGATTATTTTACCAAACAATTTAGACTTAGTTGTGGAACCCTAAGTCGAAACTAACATATAGTTTTACGATTCACATACAATAATGCTACACAATCACTATCTATCGTTCAAAGGGCATTATAATTTTCAAGTTTATCATGAAATTTCATCTAACAATTACCTAAGGTCAAGACCCAACTCCCGACTTTCTATATTCAATCTATGAATCAAAATTCAAAGTGAGGGGAAAGTCTATTACCTTACAAGCAACGAGGAGTAGGGTGATTGCGTGATGACACTAAGCTTAGCAAGACCAAGGAGTCACCTCTTCGTTACTGACCAAACACCGGACCCTTTTTGTTAAATTGTGGGATGGGTTGTATTTGAAATGGAAGGGAAGTTGGGGAATTATGGAAGGGGTGATATTAATTATGGAGGAGTTATGGAGTGATTTAGGGAGGTTATGGGGTGTTAGAAACGGTTTTGGGAGTAATGGAGGGAAAAGGAATGGTTTAAAACAAATGGGTGTTTTTAAATAAGGGGGTCCGGGTCGGGTCAGACAGCCTGAGGGTTTGGACTCACGAGACCCCGTCTACGGTCCGTGAGTCGATCTACGGTCCGTAGATCAGGACCGTAGATCACTCATACACTTGAAAATTTAGAAACTTACCTGGGATCTACGGGCACTATTTACGGTCCGTTGATGAATCGACGGACCGTCGATTGTGTTCGTAGACCTCCGCACCAAACCATTTTCTGCAGAATTTTCGTGGTGTACCTACACATGTAGCAACCAATAGGCTATTCTTTTTACATTTTCTGGACACTTTTTAGACACGGACCCTATTTTAATTCTAGCCAACACTAGTACAAAACTAAAACAACTATCAAACAACGCAAACTACTAGAGAAAAACTATATTCTATCGTTGGCTAGATTGTACATCTTGGGTTGCCTCCCAAGCAGCGCTTGATTTAACGTCGTGGCACGACGCAGGCCTCTTGATTACTCAGACTTCATCAAGATTGTGGGCCTCAATCACTTCTTGCACAGTTTCAGCATTTCCCAGATAGATCTTGATCCTTTGCCCGTTAACCATGAACCTTGTTCCATCCCTTTTTTCAAGCTCAACCGCCCCATGGGGGAACAATTTTGTGAGCAAAAATGGCCCAGTCCATTTGGACTTGAGTTTGCCTGGAAACAAGAGCAACCTAGAGTTGAATAGAAGCACAAGATCACCAACAACAAATTCTCTCTTTTCAATTCTTTGATCATGATACCTCTTCATCTTCTCTTTGTACAAGGCTGAACTTTCATAAGCTTTTAGGCGAAACTCATCAAGTGTATTCAAGTCATCCATTCTTTGATTAGATGCGGCGCCCCAATCCAAATTTAACTTCTTCATTGCCCACATCGCCTTATGCTCTAACTCTACTGGTAAATGACAAGATTTCCCATATACAAGTTGGTAAGGAGACATACCTATGGGGGTCTTGTATGCAGTGCGATATTCCCATAGAGCATCATCAAGCTTCCTTGACCAATCCGTTCTATTAGCATTCACAGTCTTCGCCAATATCTGCTTGATCTTTCTATGCGGTGACACTTTTACCTTCGTTGTTGGAGAGCGCTACTGCTTCCACCCATTTCGATACATAATCAACCGCAATAAGAATATACTTCATCCCATATGAACTCACAAATGGACCCATAAAATCAATGCCCCATACATCAAACAATTCTATCACCAGTATAGGATTCATAGGGAGCTCTTGCCTCTTTGAAATTCCTCCTTCTCTTTGGCAACGATCACAAGACTTGGCGAAATCATAAGCATCTTGGTGGATTGTAGGCCAATAGTATCCACACTGTAAAATCTTATGTGAAGTTCGAATACCACTATGATGCCCACCAACGGGCGATGAATGGCATGCTTCAAGTACACTCAACATCTCAACCTCAGGCACACAGCGACGAATAATCCCATCAGCACAACTACGATACAAATAAGGTTCATCCCAAAAGAATTTCTTCACATAATGCATAAACTTTTTCCTTTGGTGAAAAGACAAATCGGGAGGCACAATATCGCTTGCCAAATAATTAGCAAAGTTTGCGAACCAAGAAATTAAATCATGAGAAGCAGCCAATACCTGTTCATCTGGAAAAGCATCATTAATTTCAGCCCTATCTCCAAGCTTTAGCGTAGCCTCTTCCTCTAATCTGGACAAGTGATCGACAACTTGATTTTCGGTTCCCTTTCTATCTTTTACCACAAAATCAAACTTTTGTAGCAACAATACCCATCTGATAAATCTTGGTTTTGCAACTTTTTTCGCCATCAAATACCTCAATGCAGAATGGTC
>NW_006239690.1:103832-123992 GCF_000226075.1 Solanum tuberosum | reverse complement strand
ATATATATATATATTATAAAATACCCAAAAAATTGAGATGGTATAAATTTTAAAAAATAACCAACCGAACCGTACCATTGACATCGCTAGTTATAAGTGCAATATTTTCCCATTATTTTTTATAGTATATGTAGAGTGCAATATTTTCAAATCAAACCAATCATTGGATTTGATTGATTAACTCGGGGATCGAGGACGCAAGTAAATAGTTATAAGAGTCTTTTGGCTTTTCCCAATTCCTAACATGTTCGCTAATTGTCAATTATACACGGTAGAATTATACTCTCTTCGTTTTAAATTATTTATTTAATTTTAGTTTGACATGAACTATTAAAAACTCAACATATAAATAAATTTTTGAAGTAAAATGTGTATGATTAAATATTTTAAGAATCTTACTTGTCTAATTAAATAACGTTATTTGTCTGTTGATAAAAAGAAAATGAAATATTAATAAAATTCTTGAAGTGAAGATACTTATCTAAAAATGTCCCGTTATTCCAATTTTTTTAGAATTAATTTTAAAATGCTTGTAATTTATATGGCCAATTTTTGAAGCGGAAGCCAATAATTAAATAAAGAAGAGAAATATTCATTCCCCATATATTGGGAAAGCTCCCATGTATTGAAAATTAGGTAACATATAAATTAATGAGAAAAATTTTAAATTTAAAAGGAAAGGGTAAAAATGTCAAAAGAAAATGTCTGTAATGCGAATAGACTTTATTACAACATTTGGGCCATTATGGCCAAAATAATTATGGCCCAGGATTTTTCCTTATGTATTATACGTCTTTTGAGTTTTACTGTTTTAAGTTTTAACTTTTAAATTTGTCATATAGAGAATTGAAATTACAGTAGAAATACTTGTTTTTTAGGATAAACCAAAAATAAAATAAAATAGGACACTTAAATTGGGATAGAGGACCACCAATGGATGTGGTGTATCAGATGAGGTTGTTCATCCCTTAAACATCGGTCTTGAGTTAGAGCCTTGAGTATGAAAAATTTCTTCATAGGAAGCGCTTCTCTCTGTAGTATTGAATAATATGCACTATACATCTCCTATTGAATAATATGTACTAAACATTTAATCTACGTAGTTTACTTACTTATTAAAGACTTTTGGAACAGTAAAAGATGCAACAGATGTCACATTGCTGCATTTCACTTATTTTCTTTTCGTATCTACAAGGTATGCATCTTCAATACAACATATATAGTCCTTACTAATACATTTAATTGAATAATTATACTTGCATACGACATTTATAAGAAGACAACTCTTTGAAGAAATTTATCCAAATTTAAGTATCTTAGCAAAAAAAGGTCCTCATTTCTCTGCCTTTTTAGAGAAAACAAATGAGGAACAACAAAAATAATTTTAGCTAAAAATATTGCAAGGAATGAGGTCTTGGAACATTCTGAACTTGCAAAACACTGGCAGTAGCATGACCCTGAATCAACTTGAAGCGGCAAGTCTCACCATTAGCTATCTTGTTATGTGTTCGAAATTCCGCCCATCCATTTTTTATGATAACCCTTGGCCCAGTATGCACTATTTCCACTTCCCACTCTTTTTTCCCTTTGTCATTAATCAGTCTCATTTTCTTCATATTAATTATGCCTGTCCTTTTGGCGAATCCCATTGGAATAGTCTAATAAACATATTCATCAAGTAAACATGATCGTTAGGTTTTCAAAAAAAAAAAAAAGTATGTAAAGGCATGAAAAATCTAGCTAATGAGAAAATAAAATGTCAAGAATCATTAAATCTTACCATAAAAGTCGTGTGTGACTTTTTTACAACAATTTCATAATAGTCGTCATGACTGTTGAAGGTCACCAAACTGCATCGACTATTCCTCTTTAGACCATATGCTTCACTTCCACTATGAGCTTCTTCGTCCTTCTGATCTGCAATAAATTTGATATAAGTATAACTATTAATTACTACATGATTCCTACAAATATAATAAGAAATATTTAAGATCATAAGTTTGAAAATTTATATGACCATCTAGATGTTATGAAATGTTTATAATCACAAATTTCATTAGTGAATCGATCTTCATTTTTTAAAGAAACTATACATGTAATGTGTATTCAAATTTTACCACAAACTAGAAAAGAGGTGTTACTATTTACTTTTAGGGCATGTTAAAGATCCTACTCATAAGTTACAGTTACGACTTACGTCGATATACAAATTAAGACTCTAACTATACTAAAGATCAAGAAGTTAATTAATTTAACAAACATAAAAAACTTGATATAATTAGAATAAAATTAATAACTACGGCGTGATTCCTACTAAATCAAGTGGCAGCTGCAACAAGCTAATTTGTTGTACGTGATTACTCTTCAATCCATTCTCTAGACTGAAGACAAAATATACATCTAAAGTATATAAGAGTGCAAATTAAATGTATTAAAATCGATCTTGTTAAGTCAATTTTTTAGGATTCATTTTTCAACTCTCCTTTCAACATCTCTCTTTTTTCTTCCTTTTTACGTAATTAAAAGTCACTTTAACACTAGGGCTTTAATTTAGTCTAGCAATTGAAGTTATTTTCTTTTAAAAGGAGGAAAAAATTAGTAATAGTTAAACAAGCAAAAGAGGAAAACCACAAGGAATAATAGTAACACCAATTGATTGTTTGATAGGAATAATTTGTTCTCATTGTGGTATGTTTACAATTGGCTAAGCCTATATTATAATAAACTGAAAATACTCATAAATATATAGCAAATACTTCCTAAGTATACCAAATGTAGAAATAGATAGACGATATGTTACCTGATGATACTTTTTCCCGCTTAGGATTTTTATAGTAAGTTGCACGATGTGAGTAGGGAGGATCATCATCATCACTGGATGACATATCAACACTTTCTTCCTCAGTATCCGATACTACTATTATTGGTTCCATTTTCTTAGCTCTCTTTGAAGGTCCAATCTCCTCTTCAGAGCTACTGCTGCTAAGTTCCTCATAAAAATGTTGCCTCTCATGAGTAATGTTTCTACAACTTTTTGGTGTGTATGGCTGCACATGGAACGTTGATTTTTCAATGAGTGAGAAGATCAAAATGTCACTTGCCTCCAGTTGGTGATGCACCACAAATTGTGGCCAATCTCTTTCACATATGAAGTAATTTGGCTTTTCTCTCACAATCTTTGCTTCACTCGTTTTTAGTAAACAAGTCTTACTCAACATTTTCTTGTTATCTTTTACGAAACAAGACGGTACTTGCTGACAAATCAAATTTAGCAAATGAACAAAAAATATTAGGGCTCGTTAGCACATGAGATGTCCTTTTTATTTAAAAATAATAATAATAATTTTTTAGTGAGTTTTTCTAATTACAAGAAAATGTTGAGTAAGACTACAAGTTTTTAGTGGCCAATCGAATATCCATATAGTTTACTCAACATTTTCTTGTTATCTTTGACGAAACAAGATGGCACTTGGATTTCAAATTTGGAAAAGTAGTTTAAACTTAATTTCCAACTTGATATTTATAAATTTCAAATAAAATGTTCTCTTCTTTTTTTTCTTCTTTAAAAGAACCTAATGCAATTCTAACTTAATAAATTTCAATTTTAAAATCTATGATCTAACGCATACTATGTCCAAATTCCTCAAAACATCAATAGAACCCAAAGAAGAACAAATTAAAGAAAGATTTAAAAACTTACCATTTTATTCATGATGGTTTCTCTAGACAGTAAAATCTTGCAAAACGCCGGAGACTGATTAGGATCCATTAGCATCTTTAATTTGTTTCTGTTTTTTCAAAAGAAAAAAAAAGTAGATATAAAAGAAGGAATTACTTTTCTTTTTCTTGCTTATTTTCTCTAGACTTGCACACTTAGGCATACATGTATAAATACTTCATATATATATATATATATATATGAATTTTACTAAAGACTGCTTTAGGAAGTCTGGAAATAGTCCAAAGTAGAAAATCAAAAATGAAAAACAAAAATACATTTAATAAAATATATAAGGGAAAAAGCAGAAAGAGAAATAGAAAAAATAACTAACCTTGTTTGTATAGGTTGAGAATGAGATCTCTTAATGTCATGTTGTTAGGCATTTTATGGTCTAGGGATCAGGCAAGGAAGCTGAAAAGGCTTGTTAATTAAGTGGGGAAAATAAGTAGATGAAGGGTTTTTATTTTTTAATTCTTGAAATATAATTAATGAATGAAATAAATAGAATAGAAAGTGATGATCAATTTTTAATTGAATGAGAAGTAATTGACCATCATCTTTTTGTGTTTTTTGGTAATCTATTAAATCCCTTCATTTCATACTCATAACTTATCAACTTTTCCGTATTTTAAAGAATCAAAAATAAGAAAGGTACTTTTAATAATTTGTCCTTTACCTAGTTTTAATCACTTTTAATACACTTTGTTTATGTGTATTATTCATCAATTTCTAGATTAACAATGAAGGATATTTTTGGAACTTTATTATATTGTACTTTAAAAAAAATTAATTTTAACAATAAAATATTTTTTTAATCAATTTACTCTTAATTTTATAAATTATCAAGTAATTTAGGCTGTGTATAGAACTGATGAGAGTGTATTAGAAAATTTGAATGGTGAGTAAGCCCGTGATATCAGCTTACAAATCACAATTAACAAAACTATAGAGTATATTTAAGAAAGAAATTTAGATTTCATGAACCAAAAATTTAAAAAAAAAAGAAAAGTAAAGAACAAAGAATAATTAAAAAAAGTTATGCGTAAGTCGTAATTATTTTATTAAATGGTTCCTTCTCTAATTAAAATATAAATAAAAAAAGCTTGCAGAGTGGAGGATGCTTGTTGGCATACCCAATATATGTCATTTTCTTTATTTCAATTTATGTGTCACAAATGCAAGTCAATTCAATTTTTTATATGTTTTTTAAATATTTTAAGTTGTTAATTACTTCAAATTTATATAGCATTAATAGATTTGTGAGAGTCAATCAATTCTTTTGTATTTCAATTAATAATTATTATGACTTATAGTTCTTTTTACATAATTTTCAAATATATAACGAATTATTAAAAATAAGACAACGAAACTAAGATGAAGAAAATACATCGGCTTGAAGCAGCCACTAGCATTTTTCTCTTTTTGGTTTGCGAGAGGAAAATTCTAGAAATTAAAGAGGAAATATAGAGAACTGAGAAGTAATTTAGATCCCTACGTCTAGGGATGACAAATGGTTGATTTGGATTTGGAAGAATTGAATCTAAATGGATTGGGATTATAATCCATTCATATAAAATATGGCAAATATGAATTTGATCAAATATAATTTGGATAAAATAATTCTAATCTACTTTAACCTCTTAAAGCCAAAAAAAATATAAATTCAATGTTAATTTGTTAATACTCAATCCCTAAATTGTTATTTTTTAAAATTTTAATTCTTCTTACGAAAAATAAATTTAACTTTTTCTATCCCGTACCCCAACCCCACCCGCATCTCTACCACCCCTAATTTTTAATAAAATAATTTGCCCACCCTAACCCACCCCCTCACCCATCCCCCTACCCCAGCGGGCCAGCCCCACCACCACAACTAAAAGATTTAGTCTAATGGTTAAGGTATTGCAAAAACTCGTTAAGATGATATGTTTTTGTCCTACTAGCCTCACAATTATATTTTTTAGCACTATCCTTTTTAGCACTATCCCGCTCCATCAATATAAAATTTATGATCAAAATCAGTATTTGTACTGTTCATTCTAGTCATTACTCCCTACTCTGATTATTTTAGTCATTTCTCCTAGAAGCAGAAAGGGCAGAGTTAAATTTCTCCAAAAATTGAGGTTTTGTGAATTTGCATTTGGTTAGATGTTTGATAAATTGTTTCAGTGAAATTTCTCCTAGTTCATTTGAATTACTGGTTTTTAAATTATGAATATTACCCTTAAGTTCTGAACCCAAATTATGACTTCGCTCCTATTTGCATCATTCGATCCAATGACAATAAAAGCCTTTATTGCTGTAGCGATTAGTATTTGACTATCCAAAACAAAGTCTTTTAAAATATAACAAGCAAACATTGCAGAATGTTTAACAAACTATAAGCATTTTACTACCAAATAAACATCCACTTGGTCATAATTACAAACTTAAGTGCTTATATATACGAGCTAAGGTAACTTTGGTGAATATAATTGTACTTATATTGAAGGCAGTGTATATAGAAACTTATCCGAAGATACCTTAGCAAAAGAAGTTCCTCTATTGTCTGTCTCAATATATAGTTTTCAGAGAAAACAGCACAGGAACTACAAAATGAACTAGCACCATTCTTAATGATAAGATTGCAAGGATGGATGTTTAGGAACCCTTTTGAATCATCAACTTGAAGCGGCCACAAACTATCTTGTTATGTGTTCGGAAGGCAGCCCATCCTCTTGTTATGCGAATAGTCCCGCTCATCTCTCCAATATTCTTTGCCTTCTTCATTAACCAGTCTCATTTTCTTCCCACTAATTATGCCCGTCTTTTTGGCGAATCTCTTTGGAATAGTCTAATTATTATACATATCAAAGTATGTAAAAAATGTAGCTAGCAAGAAATTAATTAAAACAAAATAGCTAGCTAGAGAATTATTGGACTTTTACCATAAAAGTCGTGTGTGACCATTTCATAGTAGGGATGGTCAGTTTTGAAGTTCATCACACTGGTAGTACTACTGCATCCTCTAAACTTCTTTGAACCATTTCCACTGTCAGCTGAACCACTTTCTCTTAAAATATGATAGTGAAACATTTAAATAAATATATATACAAATTTTTAAATAGATAGACGACGATGTTACCAGATGACACATTCTCCTGCTTTGTAGTAAGTTGCGCGATGTGAATAAGGAGGATCATCTTCATCACTGGATGATGTGTCAAACGCTTTTTTCCTCAGTACTATCCACTTTTCTAGCCCTCTTCGAAGGTCCAATTTCCTCTTCAGAGCTGCTACTGCTGCTGAGTTCTTCATAAAATATATAGTTTCTTCTCACCAATGTTTCTACAACATATCTGTGTGTATGGATGCACACGGAACACTGATTTTTCAACGAGAAAAAATAGCAAAACATCGCCTGATGATGCACCACAAACTGTGGCAACTCTCCTTCACGTATGAAGTAATTATTATTGGACTTTTCTCTCACTCTCTTTGCTTCCCACGACATTCCAGCTTCATCCGTTTTCAGTAAACAAGCCTTTGTCAACATTTTCTTGTTTTCTTTGATGAAACAAGACGGCATTTGCTGTAAGCAAATGAAGCCACATGAGTTGGAACAAAAAAAAAAAAAAAAAAAAAAATCTCAATATATATATATATTCAAAATTGGGGGCAGGGAAATCGAAAATTGGACATGATTAGAAAGCAGGAAATCAAATCTTCACCAAAAAGGTGAAAATTCATATAACTAACCAATTTAGTTAATTTAATAAATAATGTTTCAATTAAATCTATGTCCAAATACTTTAGTCCTCAAGGACCGAAAAAATAAATGAAGAGAGATCAACAAACTTACCATTTTACTTATAAAAACTTCTCCAGATTGTAAAAGCTTGCAAAACGCTGGAAGGTTATTGTGATCCATTAGCATTTTTTCTTTTTTGATTTTGCTAGAGGAAAAAGTAGAAATCAAACTAAATAAATTTCTATATTTTTCCTTTTCTCACACTAGATTTGCACACTTACCGTAGGGCTTTGGCTTGTAAATCACACAACTTTGACAAGAAAAGACTACAGGTTGGAATTATCTAAACATGCAAGCAGCCACGTGGATTACGTTTTTATTGTTTACAACAAAAGGCGTGGCATGACAAAATCAAAAAGGTTGGAATGTGAATGAATCAAATAAAATAAAATCTTATTGAATTTGGGTTATTGTGCTAATGGATTTTTTATGATTTTATATAATAAAAAAAAAATAGTATATGGAGTTATTGATTTAAGGAAAAAAAGTGGAAAATGTCTTTAAATTATGTGAAAGGAATAAAAATACCCTTCGTTTATAGTTTGATCTAAAAATGTTCTTGTCGTCAATATTTTGGTTCAATTTTTGTGACAAAAAGTTTATAGCATATATATTATAAGTTTTCTCATAATTAAATATAAGCACCTAAATGTAGCAATTATCAAAAAGATTATTAAAACAAAGGCTCTCTAACTGGAAAAAAATAAATTTACTTGGGCATGACAAAATGCAACAAATAGAGTATATTTTATGGAGAAAGGAAATTTCTGACAAATAAATAGAAAAATTATCAAGTGATTTGACACTTTTGTCTCTACTTATATGAAGTATAGATTAAACATTATCCATAAATGATATTAACAGAAGAAACTCAAAGAACTAAGCAAATAAATGTTTGGAATGTGAAAGATATATTGTAGATAATATCATAATAAATAATGTACATGTATGTATAGCCTAGAATAATTACTGGTATATGAAAAGATCCCCCATATACCCGATTAATGCCACTGAATTCTTTTATTTGATCTATTGATATTTTTATGTTTAATAAAAGACCGCTAGACACTGTCTAGTGGTAAATTTTTTTTTTTTTAAAAAGACAATACTACCTTTTCTTCTCTTTTAAAAAATAAAAAATAAAAAATTATTTACGATAAAAAATAAAATGATAATTCAATTTTGCCCTTTGGAACTTTCCATTTTTAATAATATATGATGATATATGATTTAACTTTCAAAAGCACTTTTAAAAAAGATTAGTCAAACTCAAATGCAATTTGCTTATGAAAAACACTTTTCTAATGAATTAGGCAAACACTAATTATTATTTTTCTTTCAAAAACACTTTTCTGAAAAGTGATTTTAGAAAAACGCTTCCAAAATAAGTTGTTTTTAATAGTAATGCCAAACAGGCACTAAGACGTGTGCTCTAAATCAAATCCAGTTGCAGCTATATATTATCTTCATTATTTTAGGTAAGTAAATTAAACTGAACAATAATATAGATATTGCACCATTTGTCTTGCGCAATTAATTGAATTTTGAAGATCGTGTTATCAATTAAGATGATGCTTTGACACTTATCTTATGACTTATATATTGACGAAGTAGAAGCATGCTCAACTCTTTACAAAATACCAATTAAGATGATGCTTTGACACTTATTTTATATCCCAGTTAAGATCATTTTGTCCGACTTTTTTTTGAACAAAACCAAAATCAATTCAACAATTATCATTTTAAAAAAATGTAAAATTAAATCAAATTCAAATAAAATTAATTAATTTAGTTAGTTTGAATCAATTTTTATCTAAAATGTGAACACTCCTAGTCAAGAGTTTTGTGTTTTCCTAAATGAAAACATTATTTTTCTAGTACAACATATATGACCTTAAATTGATGAGAAAATAAATTTCTTAAACAAATTATTTCACTTCAAAACATCTATATTACCTATCACTTATTTCAACCAAAACATGTAAATATAATATCAATTAAACACACCCTTCTTGTAAAAAGAAAAAAGAAAAGAAGTGAAAATATATTGTGCCCCTGATTAATATTAGGATTCTATTAATTAGTTTATGTGACAAAGACAACTCAACCTCTACTTCTTAATTACAAGGTGCACGCCGTCATGCGCCTTGAACGTATAACAAACGATTTCACGACATTCACTTTCCGTCCAAATGTTGCCCTTTTGGTTTGAACCTTTTTTTTGGCCCTTTTTGGAATTTTTGCTTAATTTTTTTTTACCCTTTTGGCTCCGGACTCTAACTTTTGGGTTGAGTTAGGCCTAAGTGTCATATCTTTTACATAAACCACATTTGGAAATTTATCGTATCGCAACCTTTTTGTTTAATTAAAATTTAAATATTCATTCAAATTTTAAATAAATAAATTGGTTAAAATAAATTTAAATCTTCTATTTAATGTGTCAGAGTTGAATTTGAGGTTTAACAGTCAATTATATATCCAATGTTCTAGAACCTTTAATTAGTCTATATAATCTCTAATTCAATCAATAAAGGTCATAAGATATCAAGGACCTTAGCTTTTGATGTTTTCCCAAGAAATCTCTTTAATTAATCTTGAGTTGATTTTCAACAATCTATGAATTGCAATGATAATTTAGTATTAATCCGATTCATAACTTAATGAAGTATAATCATAGGATGATAAAGAACTTGCCTTGGATGTTAGGGTATGTATCTAGATTGAAATAACTCTCCAAAACTAATCCAAAATGATATAGGATTTAAGATTTTTGAAATCCTGATTTATAGAATTGTTGTTAAGTCCAATATAAATTGGATATATGATTTATAAACAATCGCATGTTGAACTTACAGAACATATGTTGATCATATGTCAACTTCTAAAATCTATTCAAATTTGACTCTCAGTATTGTCAACAGACGATCATGATTACTACAAAATTGTTTGATGTTATAAAATATTTAAGATCACAAATATTAAAAGTCTTGTTGCTATAAAAATATTATGACATGTTTATAATCACTTATTTCAACAATGATCTTTGATATTTCTAAGTGTAAATTTCATATCTAATAATTAATGAGTCAAATTTTATCACATGAACTGAAACAAGGGAGCTATTACTTGTATTACTACTAAATTCTAATGAAAAGAGATGACGAATTTCATTATGTTCATAGCGCTAATAAATCAAATAAGATCTTGCACATTTTGTGCCTCTACCAATGAAAGGTCAAGAGTCAATTTTTACAGGGTAACAAAGTAAGACATGACATCTTTGTATATATCCAACTTGTGAGAACCTCGATTAATTCACGCTCAAAATTGTGTCTAGCCTTGATCGTGAAAAGGAATATTTTTGTCAAGGGAATGAAATTTAATTTGTCTTCTTACATTGGATTTTGAGAAATTCTAATTGATTTAGACTACTAATCGTTAACAAGGAGGGAAAGAAGAATTGCACTAACATAGAGTTGGGAATCCGCCGGTGAATCCAAGATTAAAAAGAGAAATTAAACAAAGAAGATGAGATTAAAGCACTTACGAGGCACCAATATACAACTACACCCTGCTTAGGCACAAAATAAAGTTCTTATTGACGAAATTTTTTTATCAGACAAACTAATTATGCACTCAAGATTCACGAGACAAAAGAGGTAGACCTAATATTTTGCCCTAATAAATTCAATGAAGTAATGAAATTTACTATTTGATCATCAACTTTGGATTAAATTTTGAAAATCTATCTTTGAAAATTTTTCAAGTTTCAAAATTTGGTTCAGATCATTTTTTGAGAGAATTTTCACTTTCACTCACAAAAATTCAATTTATTTCCAAGTAAAAATTTATGTTCAAACATAAATTCAAATTTCAAAATACGACAACTTCATAAACTCAAATTTTCAAAAACTTTAAAATTTATGCTCAAACGGGAATATCATGCATGGCACTTTGCGGTTCTCATGGTTCTATATATGACCTTTAGATAGATTTCATTGGTTTGAATTTCCAAACACGTCGAGTTTTAATTACGAGTGTGAGCCAATCTTATATGACTTAATTTAAGGAAATACTTACAGTTTGAGGTGTGTCGATGACAGTGTCCTTAACAATATTTCACTTGATTTAATTTAGGCATATTTTTTTGAATTTAACAAGCTCTTCTAGTATAAAATAGAAGTCAAAAGATTTAATTAGAAATAAATCCAACACATTAATAGAATATATGGGAGAAGAAATTTATCTTCGTCTTCACCCTCATAAGGAGAAAAAGCTACCATAAACTATATACATAATTATAAAGTTAGATATAGACAAAGTGATGTGACACCTCTCTATGGTCTAGAAAATTATTACTATCTTTTATATTATATTTTTTTGAAGTTTTTACTTCATTATTTTCATTAGGCATAATACATAAATTAGACCCTTAACTTGGCTTCAAATTATAACTTTGACCTTTAACTTTGTCAGTGCACAAGTAGGCACTTTAACTATTCAAAACTTAAAGAAAAAACACTCGGATTCTACCTGGCAAAATGTAATTTTTTGGCCTCCAAAAATTCATAATTGTAATTTGCTACTCAATATGACAATCACAATACACAAAGCACCCTGTTTTTTCCATTAAGTTTTTGACAACTTAAAGCACAAATACACTTCAAACTAAAGAAAAGAAGGAGAAGTTCATTTATTCTCATGTCTTCCCATATTTATGGGCTGCTTTGAAATAATTTTGCAACAAAAACATTAGTTTCCTCTAGTGATTCTTATATTAGCTTGAGAATCTAATCAACAATATGCAAATTCTTGTTTGTAAAGTGTTGAGCCTTGATACCTTGACTAAATTGAGAAAAAAGAATAGGTAACCGTTCAAGTATATGAAATTTCAGCACATATCTTAAACAATTTTTTCTTTGATTTGAATATAAGGGACATGAATTTTAGAAATTTAGATTAGGGTTTATTTAGAAGAAAGAGGAGAAGAGGTACTAATTTTTTTTTCCTAAAAATGAATTTGTTTTCACTTTCACCGTATTCTATATTATAATTTATTTTTATTAATTTTAAAATCTAGGTGTATTTATTTTAGTTAGTTGACAACAACTGAGTGGTTCAATTATCCACGTCGGAGCATTTGTATATCACGCGTTTTGCCTGAAATATTTGAGTGTTTTTTTTATTTAAATTTTGGATAGTTAAAGTGTCTCTTTGTGCACTATCAAAGTTAAAGGTCAAAGTTATAATTTGTTTGATAATCAAACAAAATATTACATCTAATTAAATCTCATGAGTTATATAAAACCTCCATCCTTTTGTATTCTCACTTAATTAATTACATGCCTCCTTAATTCTCTTCCACCTAATTCTTGTATCAATCTATAAATAACAATCATGTATGGAGTTGTTGGATGCTTATTTTCATTTTCATTTTCTCCTTTTTTATTAGTATCTTTTTTCCTTTATTTTTTTTCAACGCTAATGTATTTACTAATCAAAAGAGAGGACATAAAAAGGTGATGTGGAAATATGACCATAACTTTGATGAGTAGTGAGTTTGATATGAGCATGATAGGCAAACACAATTTCTTCCTTGGACTACAAATCAAACAAACACCTACTGATTTACAAGGGGGCAGTGTAGGCTTTTTACATGGGAAGAAAGGTGAAATTATTGGAATAGGTAAGGTGGAAATTTTCTCTGTCTTCAGAGGCAACAAAATTTGAATCCCACTTTTTGACATATAAAATATTTATGCTGATGAATCAAGGTCCTTGTTGTAGAATTTGCCGCAAGTTTTCCTCTTTATAAAATCTTATTATGTAATAGTCTTGAGCTAAATTAATGAAGATGCGCCCGATCCCTTGCTTCTTGCTCCAACTTAGGAGAAGCCTCGCCAAGGTTGTTAGAGTTTCAATTTTCTCTAAGTGCGCGATTGTTAAATTTCTCATATGTGTAAAGATTAATTCTTTAGTGTGGGAATAAATTTGGATATGAATTAAGGTTACTAGAATCCCCTAGCACAAAGTAGAGTTGAAAGTTTTCTTATCGATTAAGTTTTGATGTAATTCTACTTGGGTCAACTTCAAACAATCATATCTATTCGAATATAAAGAGTTACGTGGCCCATAACCTATCAAATTAAAGGTATTTGAATATTCTTTCCAACGCCACCAATTTCGCAACAATCCAAGGTTTTGATGAAGCTTTTCTCCATTTTTCTCCTCTTGAACTCTTCTCAAAACCCTAAAACGCGTTTAGGAATAACTACCATGAAAAATACTTATTTTTACACTTTGCTTCGTAAAGTACCTCCATTATTGTTCTCAACATATTTTTATTATGTTTTTCTTTTAGGAACCCAACAAAGGATTAGTGTTCAACCATTGTTGAAGTTAGGAATTAGAAAAGGGAAAATTTCAGAAAGTACAACAATGGGTTTGTGAACACCAATAATCCTCTGTTGGGTTTGTGAAAGAAAAAATAATAAGAAAATGTTGTTAGCAATAGTGGAATTTCATTAGGAAATAAGGTTTAAGATAAGTGATTTTAGTAAGTCAATTGAGATCGAAAATGAAATATTGAGATAATGTTTGAAATAGAAATTTAAACGTTAATATTCTACCATGAAGAACTCGAATAGACCAGGTGCACTGAGTGGCGCGGGGCACCAGCTCCTAAACATTAGAGGCGCAGTTCAGGCGCACTGCTGGCGCGATGCGCCATCCCTGCCTAGAATTTTTGACGATTTTTTTCTCTCTCAATTTTTGGCCCTAATTCACCTAGAATCGAATGGTTTCTATCGGATCCTCTTAGATTCGTTTACTCAACTTAATTACATGAAAATCTACTCGAAAACCCTCAAGAACAAAGCTCATTAACAAGATCCTCGCCTCAAGAACTCGACCAAACATTTTATTCAAGAATGAAAAATAACACCTCAAGAATTTCATCAAGAACCTCAATATACTCAATCTCATGGATGAATTTGAAAGTGAAACTCATGATTGGCGTGTGGGTGAACGAACCCAACACTATGAATACTTACATACCTCTTAAGGATCAAATCCTAGGTGAAATCCCTTGAAGATCGCAAGAATCTTGAACGATTGAAGCTTTTCTCCTTTTTTCTCCTCTTGAACTCCTCTCAAAACCCCAAGCGCGTTTAGGAATAACTAAAACTGATTCCAATCAGTTTAGACCCCAAAAAGGTTAACAAAAACGGGCTAGGCTAGTGGGGTAAGGAAAATACCAAAATACCCTTCATTAATTGGGGTAAATTTTCTTAACTGGACAGACTGAACTCCAACATGCATATCTTCCTCGTCTGAACTCGGATTTTAGCAAACTCGACGGCGTTGGAAAGAAGATTTAGATATCTTATGGATCTCCTAACTCATCATGTGCTAAAATTTATGGTCGTTTGAAGTTGACCCAAAACTTAAAGAACTTACGAATGACTTGAATGAATTCTCGTTAGTTCTTTTTGAAACTCAAGGTGCTAAATCTAGTGACCTTAACACTTAAGAAAATTTAAATTTCTCGGTAAAATCTTACTCACAATGAAAATCTGACTCATCGATAAAAAATTTCCATCCCCCGGTATTTGAACCAAGCATGGAAAGAATCAATGTTAGCTATGAAATAAGTAGTGTAGACGCGTGAATTTTGACCCTTCTTTAGTTTCAATTCAATTTTTTTGTTTTAAATTTATTTTTAAATATAGTTTTCTTAACTTTTATTTCACCTTTTAGTAGATATTACTTGAGAAAATTGAAAATCACAAAAAGTATCGTGTTTTTTTTTATAATGCGTTATTTTGCGAGAAAAAAGAAAATTACAAAAAAATATGTTCTTTAAGTTTTCTTATATTTAATATTTAGTTAGTATTTTATTGATGGCTATTTTTTTTTAAAAATAATCAGAAAATCAAGCCCGATGACATGTTGCCACGTGGTAAATTTCATCTAATTTTTATCAAAAACATATTCATGGGAGGGGGGGAATAATTTACTCTTTCTCCCCAAACTTCTTGATCTTATCCAAAATTCATAAGGACATTTTAGGAAGATTAGACCCCCCCCCCCAACAAATAGACCACACATTACACCCTAAACCTAGAATATAAAAACAAAGGTATGATATACAAACGTGTCCTTTAACTTAGCTTCAGCTTGCATTTGTGCCCTTCAACTTTGGGTATGCACAAGTAGACTCATAAACTTGTATAAAATTGAAAAAATAGACACAACGTGACATCCTACAAGGAAATTTTGTGTCCTATGTGTGGTCTACATGTATCATGCCACGTAGGATGTGTGTGTCTACTTGTTCAATTTGATACAAGTTTATGTACATACTTGTACACACTCAAAATTGAAAGGCATACTTGACAGATGAAACTAGGGGTGTCAAATATGGACGGGTTGGTTGAATTTGGAGATATTAAAATAGGTTGAAATAGAAATTGGGTTGGGTCATGACCTGCCTAATTTTACTTTGAGCCCAAATGAGTTGAGCTCAAATGGACTGAAAATGGGTTTGGTAATGACTACCCAATTTGGTCCGTTTAATCTCAATAATTTTAACGTATTGTTATTTAACTTTAATAACCACAATTTGAATTTCAACTCAAGAAAAAAGAGAGTTACCAATGGATAGATAAATCCTAGAATTAAGATATAAAATAGATACTAATTCATACTTTCAATGTAGAAACATACATTACATCAATACAAATAAAGGGTTTTAAAATGGGGAACTTTCACATATAGCCACTCAAAAATAGCCTAATTACTCTCCATAGCTATAGTTTGATAATTACAATTCGTAGCTACATGTTATATGGAGGAGAGAGGCGAGCGAGACTGGGAGAGAGAGGAGAGAGGCGAGAGAGAGGGGGCAAAGAGTGGGAGAAAGGTGAATTGTATATGTATATAGGTTAGATAATTGCATATTATACATATGTATTTGTATATTCTGGTGAATTATACATATACAAACGTGGCTAATTATACAAACTCGAAGTCATATGCGTAATTAATGTATAATGTTAGTCGTGAGTGGTAATTATAGCAAACCATAGCTATGATGAGTAATTAAGTAGTATAAGTTTGCTTAACCGCGTAATTTTCCCTTTTAAAATAGGTTGAAATTGGAGATTAAAATGGGCTCAATTGAATACTCTTTTAAAATGGGTTAAGACTTGAATCAATTGAGATTAAACTCAATTCAAATTACCTTGAGCCCAACCCATAAAACTCAGAGCAGGTCGGCTGAGATATCTATATTTGGGCTCATTTTGATACCCTAGATGAAGTCAAATTAAAAAGCATAAACCTAATCTATTTAAACCTAGGGAGAAGCAGCCCCAACATGCACAACCACAATTCACCTTCTTCCCTAATATTTAACCATTGAATATCAAAGAAAGCTTTATTCACTACCATTTGTAGCTATTTTGATCATCCAAAACACACCATTTCTTAAATATCATGAAAACAATCATTTAACTCGATCTAATTCACCACAAACTAAGACAACAACACATTAAGATCTAAACGATGGTGATTTTTCTGGAGATTCTTATTAATACAGTGAAGAAAGTTTTACTCCATCGAGGTTAATTACTTCTCACCTTTTTGTTTCATTTGTTTTAGTTATTTCCATGGCTAGTTTATATCATATCTGTCCATATGTTTGATTTAGATAGTTTTACTATTTAAAGGTTCATTCTTGAATTGTAATTTTTATTTTCTATTTTTGGGTCTTAGCATGTGAAATCATTTTTTTATTGATCCATTTGATATAAACGTCTTAAAATTTGTCAGATTATATATGTGCTCCGGTGAGTAAAATTGGTTAAGAGTATATATTATTTAGGAATGCAAAGTGTTAAATTTCTTCCAAATAGGACTAAATTTCTTCCAAACATTGTGTCAATAATTTACCTTCGATCTCCATCTCAATTGACTTACCAAAAATACTTACTTTACACCTTGCTTCATAAGGAATCTCCATTAATTCTCTCAACATATTTGTTAATTTATTCTTTCAAAATCACAACAATGAATTGGTGTTCAACCATTATTGAAGTTAGAAATTTGAAAACGAAAATTTCAGAAAAGTACAACAATGAATTTGTGAACACTATTAATCTTCTGTTGAGTTTGTGAAAGAAAAAAAATAAGAAGAATATGTTGTTAGTAATAGTGAAATTTCATTAGGAAGTAAAATTAAAAATAAGTGATTTTAGTAAGTTGATTGAGATAGAAGTTGAATTATTGAGACGATGTTTGAAACATAAATTCAAACATTTCTATTCTACCATGAAAAATCGAATAGACTCAGCTACTCCACTTCTAATAGGACTAAATATTTTCCAAACATTGTTTCAATAATTTACCTTTGATCTCTATCTCAATCGACTTACAAAAAATACTTATTTTACACTTAGCTTCGTAAAGTACCTCCATTATTGTTCTCAACATATTTTTATTAATTTTTCTTTCAGGAACCCAACAAAGGATTAGTGTTCAACCATTGTTGAAGTTAGGAATTAGGAAAGGAAAATTTTCAGAAAGTACAACAGTTGGTTTGTGAACACCAATAATCCTCTGTTGGGTTTGTGAAAGAAAAAATAATAAGAAAATATTGTTAGCAATAGTAGAATTTCATTAGGAAGAAAGGTTTAAAATAGGTGATTTTAGTAAGTCAATTGAGATCGAAGATGAATTATTGAGATGATGTTAAAATAGAAATTCAAACGTTAATATTCTACCACGAAAATCTCGAATAGACCTAGCACATTGAATGGTGCGCGGCGTCAGCCCCTAAACTTCAGAGCCGCAGTTCAGGCGCACTACTGAAGCGACGCGCCAGCCCCTGCCCAGAATTTTTGACGAATTTTGTTTTCTCGATTTTTGGCCCTAATTCACCTAGAATTGAATGGTTTATTCCAAACCCTCTTAGATTCATTTACCCAATTTAATTACATGAAAATATACTCGAAAACTCTCAAGAACAAAGCTCATTAATAAGATCTTTGCCTCAAGTACTCGACCAAACATTTTAATTAAAGAATGAAAAACAACACCTCAAGAATATCATGAAGAACCTCAATATACTCAATCTCATTGATGAATTTGAAAGTGAGACTCATGATTGACGTGTGGGTGAATGAACTCAACACTATGAAAATTTACATACCCCTTAAGGATCAAATCCTTGGCGAAATCCCTCGAAGATCGCAAGAATCTTGAATGCTTGAAGCTTTTCTCCTCTTGAACTCCTCTCAAAACCCTAAGCGCCTTTAGGAATAACTACCATGAAAAATACTTATTTTTACACTTTGCTTCTTAAAGTGCCTCCATTATTGTTCTCAACATATTTTTATTAATTTTTTCTTTCAGGAAACCAACATAAGGATTAGTGTTCAACCATTGTTGAAGTTAGGAATTAGAAAAGGAAATATTTCAGAAAGTACAACAATGGGTTTATGAACACCAGTAATCCTCTGTTGGATTTCTGAAAGAAAAAATAATAAGAAAATGTTGTTAGCAATAGTGGAATTTCATTAGGAAGTAAGGTTTAAAATAAGTGATTTTAGTAAGTCAATTGAGATCGAAGATGAATTATTGAGATAATGTTTGAAATAGAAATTCAAACGTTAATATTCTACCACGAAAATCTCGAATAGACCTGGCGCACTGAGTGGCGCGGGGCGCCATCCCCTAAACTTCAGAGGCGCAGTTCAGGAGAACTGCTAGCACGGCGCGCCAGCCCCTGCCCAGAATTTTCGACGAATTTATTTTTCTCAATTTTTTGCCTTAATTCACCTAGAATCGAATGGTTTCTTCCAAACCCTCTTAGATTCGTTTACCCAATTTAATTACATGAAATCTACTTGAAAACCCTTAAGAACAAAGCTCATTAACAAGATCCTCGCCTCAAGAACTCGACCAAACATTTTAATTCAAGAATGAAAAACAATACATGAAGAATTTCATCAAGAACCTTAATATACTCAATCTCATTGATGAATTTGAAAGTGAAACTCATGATTGGCATGTGGGTGATTGAACCCAACACTATAAAAGCTTACTATCATTCCCCGAGCCTACACCCTGGACGTAGCAGGCACTCGAGAACCATTGATGGCCCCAAACGAACCCTTGGCCTGGCTTACTTAACTCAGCGGAAGACTCTAAGCATGATTACAATGATCAAAAGAACTTTCTCAAATAGCTTAATAATATAACTTAGAATGTTAAAAGAATTAAGCATTCAACTTGGCCAAAATGGCAACCAAAGTCTTAACATAAGATAAAATGAGAAGACTAAAGAACTAATAAATGATTGTCTATGAAGCCTCTAAAACAACTGAGATGGATGTTGGGACAAACCCCACAACATCCTAATGAACTAAACTAGAAAGCAAATAAAAGAGTCCTCCGAATGCAAGGAGGCTCACCACAGACTCTGAGTGCTCAAGCTGGATCAACGAGGCGCTGGATGCTGATCCTGGTTAACCTGCGTCTACATCATAAGACGATGCAGGCCAACTGGTATCAGTACATTGAATGTACGAGTATGCGAGTTGGAATGCTAAACAATACATAGGCTTGAAAAGATTCTAAAAGAAAC
>NW_006239690.1:90566-103765 GCF_000226075.1 Solanum tuberosum | reverse complement strand
CAAAATAAAGCAATGAACACATGCAATATATGAAAAACTTTATAAACAGTAAAAGCAACTTTGTTCGTTAAAGGAATACAGTAACAAACTCAACTTTACACATATAATAAAATAATATAATTTATATGGGAGATTCTCTAATCGACAACCACCACTATGAGCCTAAGTGGTGATACAGCGTCTTGCCCACGCTATAAGAATTGTCCTATACTTTGCCGTCATATAGAACGCTTAACTTAGTGGATCCACTATCTTAACTTATGTGATCATCTAAAAAGTATGACTCATTAATACCTATGATGGCTACATGGTTTATGGAGACTTGAGCTAATATGAACTCGCATCCCCATATCGGTGCTCAATACTACTCCCAAAAATATACTTAGCTCATATGTTTAAAAAAACTTCTTCTTTGGTTTGAGATAATTACTCAAAACTTAGCTTAAAAGCTCTCTTGGAATCGATGTTTCCTTTCTTGCTCAAATGTGAAAACATTTATAAACTTCTTTGGAAATACTTAGCTCCCTAATAGTTTTTTGAGAAATGAACTCAACTCTTTAATCTTTGCATAACTTGAAAACTTGAGTCTTAAAATGAATTTAAAATATTATTAAAGACTCTTGAAAACTTTAAGAAACTTTGCTTTGACTTGCTTCTTAACTTCTAGACTTGAATCTTAACTTCTTTGACTTAGATCTTAACTTTTCTTGAATTGGATTATGGATTCAAGGTTCATGATCTCATGTTTATGGATGACTTCATGATGTTTAGATCTACCTTAGAGTGTTAGAATCAACTAGGAAACATAAGTACATCACTTGGAAACTAATACGAAAAAATGGGGGGAAAATGGGGTGAACTGACATCCTTGGCGCTCTGAGAGGCGTGGGGCACCAGAGCACTTCAGAGTTGAAGTTGTGGTGCTCTGGCTGGCGTGTATCCCCAGAGCCCAAAATTCAGACTCTGAAGTGGGGCGCTCTGAGAGGCGTGGCGCCCCAACCCCTTGCCCTGAAAACTCCAACTTTTCTCCTTCGTTTTTCATCTCTAAACCCTCTAAACTTCTATGGTTCTTTCCCCAAACACTCAAGATCATTAGTACCCTTAATACCCAATAGATTTAACTCGAAAAACAACCTGAAAACACGAATCAAATCAACGCTAGGCATTCAACAATCAACTAACAATAATTCAACAATGTTCTTCAAGAACTTCACTTTCTTAACATTCAAACAACTCCAATTTTGCTGAATTGAAACAAGTTTGGCATGTGGGTGAACTAACCCAATACTATGTGATCTCACATACCTTATAGGGATCACCCCCGACGAATTCCACTCTCAAAGCTTGAACGTTCTTGGCGATTTTCTTGATTTCTCTCCTCTTTTCTCTTCTTTCTTCTCCTCTCCAACCCTAGCGTAAATTATAATTTTTCTAAACTAAATAAAGTCTTGTTTTACCCCAAATAAATTCCTAAAAAAACAAAATAGGCAAATTAGGTAAGGAAAAGACCAGTTTACCCTTCACAAATCCGGATTTGGACTTTCCTTAATCCAACTGCACAACTTCCGAAGGGAATAACTTACTCATACGAACTCGGAATCGCGCAAAATCGCAGCATTGGAAAGATCCTTCTAAGATATTTCCAACCATATCTGGAAGTACACCTAACTCATCCTGAGCTAGGAGTTATGGCCGTTTGAAGTTGACCAAAAACTCACTTTTTCCTAACTTAACAATTTTCCAAATTTGTCACTCTTTCCAAAAACGATTATTTCTAGTTCTTAGCTTCTTCCTAACTATTTCAAATTGCGAGATGTTACACTTACATACCTCTTAAGGGATCAAATCCTTGGCGAAATCCCACGCAGAACACAAGAATCTTGAACACTTGAAATTTTTCTCTTTTTTTCTCCTCTCAAAACCCTATGCGCGTTTAGGAATAACTACCATGAAAAATACTTATTTTTACACTTTGCTTCGTAAAGTACCTCCATTATTATTCTCAACATATTTTTATTAATTTTTTCTTTCAGGAACCCAACAAAGGATTAGTGTTCAACTATTGTTGAAGTAAGGAATTAGAAAAGGGAAATTTTCAGAAAGTACAACAATGGGTTTGTGAACACCAATAATCCTTTGTTGGGTTTGTGAAAGAAAAAATAATATTAAAATGTTGTTAGCAATAGTAGAATTTCATTAGGAAGTAAGGTTTAAAATAAGTGATATTAGTAAGTCATTTGAGATCGAAGATGAATTATTGAGATAATGCTTGAAATAGAAATTCAAATGTTAATATTCTACCATGAAAAATTCGAACAGACCTGGTGCATTGAGTGGTGTAGGGAGCCAACTCCTAAACTTTAGAGGCACAGTTCAGGGACACTGTTGGCTCGCCGCGCCATCCCTTGCTCAGAATCTTTGACGAATTTTGTTTTCTCGATTTTTTGTCCTACTTCACTTAGAATTGAATGGTTTCTTCCAAACCATCTTAGATTCATTTACCCAACTTAATTACATGAAAATCTACTCGAAAACCCTCAAGAACAAAGCTCACTAACAAGATCATCGCCTCAAGAACTCAACCAAACATTTTAATTTAAGAATGAACCAACACCTCAAGAATTTCATCAAGAACCTCAATATACTCAATTTCATTGATGAATTTGAAAGTGAAACTCATGATTGATATGTGGGTGAGCGAACCCAACACTATGAAAACTTGCATAACTCTTGAGGATCAAATCCTAGGTGAAATCCCTCGAAGATCACAAGAATCTTGAACGGTTGAAGCTTTTCTCTGTTTTTCTCCTCTTGAACTCCTCTCAAAACCCTAAGCGTGTTTTAGGAATAACTAAAACGGATTCCAATCAGTTTAGACCTCAAAAAGGTTAAAAAGAATGGGCTAGACTAGTGGGGAAAGGAAAAGACCAAAATACCCTTCATTAAAAATTTCCTTAATTGGACAAGCTGAACTCCAACGGGTATATCTCCCTCGTCCGAACTTGGATTTTAGCAAACTTGGCGGCATTGGAGAGAAGACTTAAATATCTTTCATTTGATATCTTATGGATCTCCTAACTCATCATGTGCTAAAAGTTATGGTCATTTGAAGTTGACCCAAAACTTAAAAGAACTTACGAATGCCTTGAATGAATTTTCGTTAGTTCTTTTTGAAACTCAAGGTGCTACATTTAGTGACCTTAACACTTAAGAAAATTTAAATTTCTCTATAAAATCTTACTCCCAATGAAGAATGGTTCGAGTCTTAGCTCAAATTTTTTTTGAGGTGTTACAGAAGTCTATTGGTGGAGTAGTATGAAGAGGTGTATTGCAGAGTTCGTTGGTAAGTTCCCAAATTGCTAACAAGTCAAGGTAGAGCACCAGAGGCCCAATGGTATATCTCAGTACATAGTTCTTTCGGAATGGAAGTAGGAAATGATTAATATGGATTTCATAACTTGTTTATCACAGTCTCGTAGGCAACATGATTCGATTTGGGTGATTGTAGATCAGATGACTAAATCAGCCCATTTCTTACTGGTAAAGACTACATATTCAGTAGAGGATTATGCCAGATTATATATTCAAGAGATAGTCAGAATTCATGGAGTTCAAGAATCCATCATTTCAGATAGAGGTGCGCAATTCACCGCACAATTTTGGAAGTTTTTTCAGAAAGGTCTGAGTTTGAAGGTGAACGTTAGTACTGTTTTCCATCCCTAGACTGATGGGAAAGAAGAGAGTACGATTCCGACTTCAGAGGATATGTTGAAGGCGTTTGTGATTGATTTCAAAGGTAATTGGGATGATCACTTACCTCTCATTGAGTTTGCTTACAACAACAGTTATCACTCTAGCATTCATATGGCTCCTTATGAGGCTTTTTATGAGAGAAGATGTAGATCCGTATTGGATGGTTTGAGGTTGGTGAAGCTGGGTTGATTGGACCAGACTTAGTTCATCAAGCTATGGAAAAAGTGAAGATCATTGAAGAAAGTTTAAAAACAGCGCAAAGTCGTCAGAAATCCTATACCGATGTTAGTAGAAGAAACTTAGAAATTGAGGCAGACAATTGGGTTTATTTGAAGGTTTCATCCATAAAGGGTGTTATGAGGTTTGGAAAGAAGAGGAAGCTTAGTCCCCGGTATATTGGTCCTTACAGGATATCCATGAGGATCGACAATGTAGCCTATGAGTTGGAGCTGCTGCCAGAGTTAGCAGCAGTCCATCCGGTATTCCACATTTCAATGTTGAAGAAGTGTATGGACGATCCTTCACTTATAGTAGCTACTGAAAATATTGGTATTAAGGACAACCTATCTTATGATGAGATCCCTGTTGAGACACTTGATCATCAAGTTCGCAAGTTGAGAACCCAGGAGGTAGCATTAGTCAAGGTATTTTGGAGGAATCAGTCCGTTGAGAAATCTACTAGGGAGGCTGAGGAGGATATGAAGAAGAGATACCCACATCTCTTTTCTTCCGGAGAAACTCCATACCAAGGTAATGATTTTTTTGTAAAACACTCTTTAAATTGATATGTTATGTTGTGTTAAATTGCATATTGGGTGTTGAGTTGGGTGTTAGATGTTGCCATCCTAAGTTCTATTTATAGTGATCTCATTCGAGGATGAATGTTCCCAAGGAGGAGATATTGTAATACCTCGGTCTTAGAAAGAACTAATTTTAGCAAGAACCAATTTGGAAAGAGCTAAATTGAGAATTTTGTAAGTTAGCCTTAAATTGTGAGTTTTGGGTGAACTTCAAAGACCATAAATTTCAACACAGGATGAGTTAGGTGGCCTAAAAGGTATAAAATGAAAGATCTCTAAGTCCTCTTTCCAACTCCACCGAGTTTGCTAAATTTTGAGTTTGGATGTGGGAGATATGCCCGTTTAAGTTTAACTTGTTCGATTAAGAAAATTCATTCGAATTAAGGAGAGGTAGTTTGGTCTTTTCCTTACCCCCACTAGCCTAACTCATTTTAGTAATATTTTAGGGGTCTAAACTGACTTAGATCAATTTTCACAATTGAAAATCACGCTTAGGGTTTTGAGAGGAGTTCAAGAAGAGGAAACAAGGAGGAGTTCAAGTGTTCGCCAAGATTTCTTACGAATCGAGGATTTGTTTTCACCAAATTAGGGTATGTAAGTTTTCATAGTGTTGGGTTCGTTCACCCACATGCCAATCATGTGATTTTCATCCATAATTTCGTTCTTGAGGTTGAATGATATGAGTTTTTGAGGTTTTGTGCTTTATTCTTTGATAATGGAGTTTTGTTGAGTTCTTAAGGTGAGGTTCTTGTTTATGAGCATTGTTCTTGAGGGATTTCGAGTAGATTTTCATGAAATTGTGTTGGATAAATGAATCTAAGAAAATTTGGAAGATACCACTCGATTCTAGGTGAATTAGGGCCAGAAATCAAAGAGAAAAATTCGTCGAGTTTTCTGGGAGGGGCTTGGGAAGACGTTCCATCGATGCGCCGGGGGGGGGGGGGGTGGGGAAGCCGTCCCCGCGGGGCGGGGGGGGGGGGGGGTTGGTGCTTTGCGTCGCGTCACGTCGCACCATCAGTGAGCTTGAAATGGTGCTCTGTAGTTTAGGGGCTAGCGCCCCGCGCCACTCAGTGCGCTAAGGTCTCCCCTCCCCTCCGTCCTTTTCCATCGTTCGTCCCGTCTGAGTTCTTTTAAAAAGTATCTTCACTTTCTTCCTGATTATAAAACTACATCTAATCATCAAGAGATTCTTTATATCATGAATCATAACTCTTGAATTCACATTTCAAATTCAAGAAAAGATTAAGAGTCAAGTTTGAGATAGCCTTTCAAGTCTTTTTTAGAAGCCTTTTACAATCTTTTAAAACTTGTTTCAAGACTTGAGTACTTGAGTATGAGGATGAGGAGAGTTGAGTTTCATTTTCAAAATTAATATATGGGAACTAAGTAATCCCAAGAGTAAATGTGTTTACATTTAAATGAGAGGAAACTTCGATTTCCAAATGAGTTCATGAGGTGTTTTGAGCACTATCTCTTTTAAGATAACCTTTTGAGTAATAATCTCAAAGCTTGAGGATGGAGAAATATTTTTAAACATATGAGCATGAGTTATATTATTGGGATTAGTATTGAGCACTGATATGGGGACGAGTTCAGACAACTCAAAGTCCTCATAAACCATGTATGCCAACGTGGGTAAAGGGTCATACTTTTTAGATGATTCTTTATTGCTTTTTATCATAGCTTAGTGGATCCACTTAGTTGAGGATGTCTTATGCTCCGACAAGGTATAGGACAGTTCTGACAGCGTGGGAAAGACATTGTATCATCACATAGCTCATAGTGATGGTTGTCGGTTAGAAAATCTCTCAAATAAGAGTAAAAGAGTTATTATTGTATTTTTAAATACATTGAGATATTATCTACTGTTTTAAAAACTTTCTTTATAATTTATCTTTCTTTTTGTTTTTATATTGAAATGAGTTGAGTACTTCTTAGTTTGAGTATCCTTAAGTTGAGTTGAGTCGAGACGAGGTGAGTATGTTCTTTCTTTTTTACAGTTCAAGCTTATGTTTGTGCTTTAGAGTTCCTCTTACATGCTCGTACATTCCATGTACTGACGTCATTTGGCCTGCATCTTTCATTATGCAAATAAAGGTAAACAGGGTCATCAACAGACGCTTCATTGATACCACCTGTAGTTCGAATTAGCTTTGGTGAGCCTCCTTGCTTTCGAAGGATTCCATTTACTTTTTGGTTTTGTTAGGATGTCGTGGGTATTGTCCCGACTTTCATCTTTGTCATTTAGAGGCTTCATAGATAGACAGTAGTAGTTGAAGAGTCTTTTCTCATTCCCTTGTTGATGTTTTAAAGACTGTGAGTTGAACACTTATGTTCATTTGAGTATTGAGTAAACTATTTTATTTTTGATATCTTATGAGTTGAGCTTGTTTTGAGATTTCTTTTGTTGAGTAAGTCCGTTGAGTATTGAGTCGGGCCAAGGGTTCACTTGGGGCCAGCAATGATTCTCGAGTGCCGACCACGTTCAGGGTGTAGGCTCGGGGTGTGACATAGTCTCTCTTCCTTCGTGACATAGAAATAAAATCGTGAACACTCTACCCATGCCTCAAACCCACTTGTAGGATTTAATTGGATATGCTCTTGTTGTTGATTTATTTATATAGTTTAGCTGGTATATTGATCAATATAGTGTAAATAAAATTTTAGACAATCAGATTATTTCAACAAATAAAAGTATGATAATATTAATTTATTTCATAAAGTGGGTATTTAAGTTTAACTCGGATACGTATAGATACAAGGTGAACCAAAATATGTTCCAACAATATAATTTAAAGATAAATTCTATCATTTAAATCTCAAATATTAGTCTTCCAAAATTTGGAACCAATTAATTCAAGTAACTCAAATGTCTTCAGATTTCATACTTTTACACAATTTCCAATATTATTTCTGTGGTTGGCAGTACATATAGGTAATTACTAGTAATTGGCAAGTTTATATTGTGTTAGGAATAAAAGAACATCATGAAGCTGTGCCCGCTGTGGCCTGCGTATATTACAAGTCATCAGCATCACCTGAACAAGCTACCATTTGATTGCACCATTTGCCTATGATTTTTTTTTAAATATGTTACTCCATTTGTCTCAATTTATGCACATATTCAAAATAAATCGTTGAAATACTTAAATTTAAATATAAAGTTAGGTATAAAAATTTTAAAATAAAATTTATATATTTAAAATTTAGACAAAACTATTATATGTCAACATAGGTAATGATTTAAAAATTACGAAGAAAATTGTTCAACTCCTTAAACAGTAGATATCTTCACATAAAAGTTAATTAGAGCGGAAAGAGTATCATCTTTTTATTATTTTATATATACTACGAATGATTTTATGATAATAATATCATGACATGTTTAAAAGTAACATCTTCAAATATCTTTTTTACTTTTTAAGTTTGAGTTAAAGATCAAAAACACATCTAAATTATCCCAATTTTTTTTTAAATTTTGAGAGTGTGAGTTTCCTACATAAACTATCACCCAGTGTTTAGCAAAATACATATCGACTAACACTCTCTTTTTTGCTTAAAAATTCTTGCACATGTATGGAAAAGTCATTCCATTGTGATTTGTGGCAAACCTAAATAAATAATATTAGGATTTAGGTAAAAAGTTAAGGTTAGAGGTTAAAAATTATTACCCTATAAATTGTTTATTCCTCACCACAATATCCGACATCTTCTTCTTCACCTTCTTAGCCTTGGCCTCGTATTAGTCATGGAGTCGATATCCCCCACTTGGGAAGGGTTCACAATTTTAAAGAAATCAATTAAAAAAAAATATTTAAATAAGTAAATAAATAAATGTGTCATCTAATAGAGTCGTTTTATATGTCAGGCGAAAACTCTATGGTTAAACATGCCTAGAATAGTGTTTGTAAACATATATTTGGTCTAGTTAGCGTCTAGGTGTATTTCACACTCCTAATAGTTCAGATAGAAAACTCAAAAAACTAAAATAGTTTAGATATGTTTTTTACCCTCGACTCTTCAAAAATTTTGTGAAATAAAATTTTCATCACATAAATTGAAACAAAAAAAATTTACCTAAGATAAAATATTTGTTACGGCCAAACACATATTTCAATTCATCACTATTTACAAATAAAAAAGACAAATTTATATCCAAACGCAATCAACTTTGAAAGACATGCTTTCAACTTCACTCAAATTATGTTGAAAAGCTTACACAATATCCAAGCTATTGGTCGACAACTTTTAACAGGCTATACATATATTTTTTACTTTACGGTATTCCAACCATCGGATGATCTTTTTCTTGTTCTACTAGTATCATTATTAATTACCTATAGCAACTGATCCTATCTTAGTCAGAAGGTAAAATACGCACACTAGCTAAAAAAAATCACTGAATTTTCCATCGAAAAATGTTTCGTCACTGCATCAAAAATAATCTTTAGCGACAATTAATTAGTAATAATAATTTAATTATTATTATATATATATATATTTATATTTAGCGGCAATTAGCACTCTTTGTATAAGTCCCTAAAGCCTTTAGCGACAATTTATCTATGGACAATTAACTAATACTAAAGAATTTAGCACTTTTTATTAATGTCTATATTTATTGCCGCTAAAAGTTGTTTTTATTGTAGTGAATAGCTATTTTCATATATATATTTGATTGAATCAGTGAGGAAAAAATAGTAGTAATATTTTCATATGAATAATTAGGAAGTAGTTTTCCATTATTTTTAGTGAGAGTATGTTTTCCAACGTGCATTTTTCAGTGAGTTCATTCATTGAGAAATAATGGTAAAATCATGTTAAATAACACAAATTTCTCACCGTATTGGAAAAAATGTTTGTTTCTAGTTGTGAGAAGACGAGTCCAATTAATGACAGTACTGTACCCAATAGAGGATGTTACTGTTGCATGTTGCTAATTTGATCTAATCTGCACTTCTGCATGTGGTGAAGTACATAATAGTACAAGTCATCATAAAATTCAGCAAATGCACATGATTTTAATTTCAATGTGGCTTGGGTAAATTAAGTTCTATTAAACATACAGAACAAATTAAAGATGCCCAAGTCGTAGTTCTAGCTCCATCTTAATTACAAAGTGAATACCAAAATGCAACCAAAAAGAAACCATTCGTACATATTCATATTGTAAACTATTTCAAGCACTTGGGTTTGGGGATCTTTTGAACCTGTAAAACGTTATTCCCACAACCATTTCCCTTAATCAACTTGAATCGACAAGTCTGACCATTGGCTATTTTGTTAAGAGTTCGGAATTCAGCCCATCCTCTTTTCATGTAAACCCTTTGCCGAGTATGCACTATGTCCACTAATTTCCACTCGTTGCCTTCTCCATTTACCAGTCTCATTTTCTTCATCTTAGTTATGCCCGTCCATATAGCAAAGCTCTTCGGGATGGTCTAAAACATAAATTCATGACAAAACATGTTTGATTTTAAGTGAAATTAAGTAATTAAACGCATTATTAATCTAAGAAAAAAGAACATAATGTGTTTAATCAACCTTACCATAAAAATTGAATGTGTCTTTCTTACAACCATTTCAAAGTATGGATCTTTGTTCTTTATGTTGATCACACTGAATCTGCTCGTCTTTGGAGCATTTTCTTCATTTCCACCCTCAGCTTCTTCCTCTTCTACAACGCGTGTAAAATGTAAAGAATTTTTACACAATATAACTTTCCTATTTTCGAGATTACTAGTAACACTTACCTGACGATTCTTTTTGCTCCATTTTCATTTTCTTCAATTTTCTAGCGATTCCAACGTCATGTTCCTCTTCCGAAGAACTGCTTAGTTCCTGAAATACTCCTCTGCCACAAGAGTTTTTGAAACATTTCTGAGTGTAAGGCAGGATATGGAACGTTGATTTATCGATGAGAAAAAAGATCAAAATGTCCCCTAGCTCCAATTTATGATGCACCACAAATTGTGGCCAATCTCCTTCACATATGAAATAGTTGGATTTTTCTCTCACTATCTTTGTTTCCCACGACATTCCAACTACATTTGTTTTCAATAAGCAAGTCTTGGATAGTATCTTCTTGTTTACTTTGATGAAAATAGGCGGCATTAGCTTATAAGGAAAAAAACAAATTATCAAGTTTATGAAAATAGACATATATCACCATAGAAGAAAATAATGAAAGGAAAAATTAGTATAGTAGACTTACTATTTTATCCATGAAACCTTGTTTGAATAATAGTTTGCAAAAAGATGGATGCTTGTCTGGATCCACTAGCATTTTGAGATCGATTGCAATAACTAGCTACTGCTTGAATATCAAGGAAAATGGTAGTACTAGTGCAATCTTATACTATCATAATACAAGGGTAATATATATATATATATATATGAACGATGGCTCGCTGTTATTATGTGTGCTTTGACCAATAGCAATTATGCTTTTACTATTTGCATTTTGCATGTCCAGTAGTTAGGAGTGGGTAAACGAGCTGATAGAGTTGAATATGAGTTAAAGAAAAATGGATAAAATACTTGACTTAACTTGTATTTTAATTAAATGAGTAATTACGAGTTACCCAATGGCCCTTATCACTTCTTTTTTTATGAATGAATATATTTTATCCATTTAACTAGTAACAACCACTTTTAAATAGTAATATGAGTATTATTCATTTTTTACCCATTTTAAATGGGTTGGGTACCCACAGGAATGGCTCAATGTCTTTTAAAATGAGGCATACGCCTTAGGCCTCCAAAATCGAAGGGCCTAATTTTTTAGTAATAATAAAATTATTGTAAGCCTTTTTTAACAGAAAAAATATTTTAATTTATTTGTCTTTTTTTTAGTTTGTTTTGAAACATTAAAGAATGTTTCTTTTTTATGAATCAATTTTTAAATTTAACTTCCACGTGATATATGTTTAAGACCACAAGATCAATATATATATATATATATATATATATATATATATATATATATATATATATCTTTAGTTTAAGATCATAAAAAAGCCCTTTTATTAAAAATAAAGAAATAACTTCTCGGTGTATTTCACACTCCTTAATAGTATAGTTCAGGTAGGAAACTCAAAAAACTAGTATAGTTTAGATATGTTTTTTACCCTTAACTTTTCAAATTTTTTGTGAAATAAAATTTTCATCTCATAAATTGAAACAAAAAAAAATTACGAAAGATAAAATATTTGTTACGGCCAAACACATATTTCAATTCATTACTATTTACAAAAAAAAAAAGACAAATTACATATTTCAATTCATTACTATTTACAAATAAAAAAGACAAATTTATATCAAAACACAATCAACTTTGAAAGACGTGTTTTCAACTTCACTCAAATTATGTTTAAAAGTTTACACAATATTCAAGTGCTTTAAGACTGCTGCTAGCTACTCTATTTATGCTAGATGATGTTAGCCTGTGCTATCACAGGCCCAATACTGTAGAAGATTAGAGATAATTTGTTTTATCAAACTTTATTTCGACATAAAATTGAAGAGAAGAAATTTGTGTTGTTATGACAATATTTACATATATTTGGGAACAAAACATGTTTATAATTGCCACGTGATATATTTTTACATCCATGGGAGCATTATACATGCTGAAGGGTAGACATTTCTTTACATATATGAGAGTATTTGTACCAACTATTTATACATTGACAAAAAACGGACAAGTTGTCTTTGGAATTAACTCGTAGTTGTCTCTAGTCAGAAACTATCTCTAGCCAAAACACCTGTAAAATGAAATTATCAACCGTCAGTGTCCTATACAAACAAACAAATGCAAACCTGACTCACTAATATAGTTCTTGTCAATTTCATTTACTAAAATGGAAAACAAACAAAATTTATTAACAATAATCTAACTATCTATATAAATGCAACCATTTTGATGTGTGATAACTCCATGAATGGAGATTAAACCTTGGAGAATTTACAGAGCATTTGAGAGAAGAAGAAGGAAGAAGATTGTATTAATGTCTTAATACAGTGAATCTGTACATACATGCTTATATATACTACTCTTACAATGAATGAATACAAAATATCTCTAACAAACTCTGTAACTAACTATTGCCATGTCATCAGCTGGTAACTAACTCTTGGAATCTTCTAACTAACATAAGCTTTGTTATTTCTGCATTTGCTAACACTCCCCCTCAAGCTTATGGTTGAAATATATTTTTCATTCCAAGATTGCTTAGTAGAAGATGATGTTGTCCTTGTCCAAGACTCTTTGTGAGTAGATCAGCAAGTTGATGCTTGGTGTTAATATATTCTGTCTACAGTACTCCTTGACAAATTCTTTCTCTTACAAAGTGACAGTCTATGTCTATGTGTTTTGTACGCTCATGGAAGATAGGATTAGCTGCTATTTGTATTGCTGCTTTGCTATCACATACCATTTTTACTGGTACTGTTATATTGACTCCCAGCTCTTTGTATAAGCCTATCAACCAGGTTATTTCAGCTGCACATGTGGCCATGCTTCTGAATTCTGCCTCAGCTGAGCTTCTTGACACAGTCCCTTGCTTCTTAGACTTCCATGATATTAATCCTCCTCCAAACTTCACTAAATACCCTGTAACTGATTTTCTTGTTTCAAGACATGCC
>NW_006239690.1:87931-88984 GCF_000226075.1 Solanum tuberosum | reverse complement strand
ACTCTCCCCCTGTCTAGCAAAACCACAGGGAATGTCCATGTAGACCTCTTCATGCAAATCACCATTCAAGAAAGCATTGTGGACATCCATCTGATATATAAACCATCTTTTGGAAGCAGCCAAAGCAACCACAGACCGGACAGTCACCATCTTTGCCACAGGACTAAAAGTCTCACCATAATCAAGCCCTTCTTGTTAACGAAAACCTCGAGCCACAAGTCTGGCCTTGTACCTTTCAACCTCCCCAGAAGCTAAGTACTTAATCTTATATATCCATTTGCAGCTAATAGGCCGCTTGCCAGGTGGTAGATCCACTATGCTCCAAGTCTGATTGCTTTCCAGAGCATCAATCTCTGCTTGCATAGCCTGTCTCCATTTAGGATCAGTAGCAGCATCCTTAAATGAACTAGGTTCAGAAACAGCTGAGTAAGTATTCAAGGCCATTCTATATGTCGAAGACAAGTGATTGTAAGACAGGTGATCTGCTAGTGAATAAGAACATGCATGAGACTTAGGCTTAGAAACAAAGTCCTGCAGCCATAGAGGAGGCTTGGTGGACCTGGAGGACCTTCTAGGAAGCACCTAGGAGCTGGAGGAAACACCTCAGGAGGTGGAGAAAGCACCTCAGTAGCTGGAGGGAGCACACCAGTAGACTCAGGTGAGACTGGTCTAGCACAATCAACAGAGGAAGAAGGTGGAGATGGAACCACTGGAGGTGGGACAGGAGAGATATAGTCCAGAATTGGAAACATAGCATTAGGTGAGGCTTGGAAATGTTTGTAAGGAAACAAATCTTCTTGAAACACCACATGCCTATTTACAGAGAACATTTGTGCATGAATATCATAAAGAATATAGCCCTTTTGTGTGGAGGAGTATCCCATAAACACAGTAGGAACAGCTCGTGCAGAAAACTTATCAGGTTTCTGAGGACTTGCAGCATAGCACAAACACCCAAACACCTTGAGATGAGCCAAGTCTGGAGGATGCCTGTACAATTTTTCAAAGGAGGATTTGTAGCCTAGTAATTTTGTAGGGATTCTGTTTAAAATA
>NW_006239690.1:70026-80732 GCF_000226075.1 Solanum tuberosum | reverse complement strand
GTTAGATGTAATATGATGAGAGGCTCCTGTATCAATAATCCATTTACTGCTACAACTACTACTACAAGATAAAGCTGTAAGAGAGCTACCTGCATTTACAACAGTTGCAATATTTGCAGAGGACTCTCCTACCTTGTCTCTTCCAGACTTTGTGAGTAGTTGTAATATCTGCTGGTATTGATCTGAAGTGAAGAATGCACCACTATTTGATCCTGCACCAGCTCCTGATTGACAAGAGTTATTTCCACTCTCTTCTGAAGCAGTAGCTTGATTAGCATACACATTTGGCTTCCTTTTAGATTTGAAATCTGCAGGATATCCAACAATCTTATAGCACTGTTCCCTAGAATGACCTTTGCACCCACAATGCTCACACACAAGCAATGACTTCCTGGCTTTGTAGCTTCCTCCAGAACTACTGGCACCACTGCTATATCCACCACCAGATCCTCCTGAATATGAACCACCTGCTCCACTTGGAAAGGAGTTTTTAGATGTAATTGTTCCACCACTGTAGGTGTTGCTTCTATGAGTATACATTGCTGTTCCTTCTATCACCCCTGAGCTATTAGAAGCAGAACTGGCTAGATTTCTCTGACTCTCTTGGTCAATAATAAGGGCATAAGCCTTGTTAAGTGTTGGCATTGGACTCATCATCAGAATCTGACTTCTAGGAGTTGAGTAGGACTCATTTAGTCCCATAAGGAACTGTAAGAGTCTTTGATAGTCACAGTGTTCACCAAATTTCTTCGACTCTGGACAGGGACAACTAGGACAAGGCATAAGAGCATCGTACTCGTCCCACAGATCTCTTAGCCTAGAATGATAGTCAGCAACAGACATAGTTCCCTGCACAAGTGTGTGAATCTCTCTATGCAATTGAAAAATCCTAGATCCATTTACTGTATCAAACCTTTCTCTCAGATCTAGCCACACTTTTCGTGCATCTGAAGCATACACTACAGAGCTTAGGAGTCCTGGTCGTACAACATTCATAATCCAGCTTAATACTACAGCATTGCACTTTTCCCACTGATCAAACAAAATTGGTTCAAACATGGACTTAGGAAATCGCCCATCTACAAAGCCTAGCTTGCTTTTCCCTACCAATCCAATCCTAAAAGACCTACTCCACAAAGCATAGTTTTCTGAACCAGTTAACTGCAGAGAGATCAGAGAACTACCTGGAGTATCAGTGTGTTGAAGAAATAACGGATGATTGTGATCAATTACTGGGAATACAACTTGAGTTGAAGCTCCATTTCCATTTCCAGTGCTTGTCTCCTCAGATGCACTTCCATTCGCCATTGTTGTTGAGCTTTACTTTTGATGCTTTCTTTCAATTCACCTTTGAACAGTGGTGAATCTGAGCACCTTTTGCTTAGCTACTTGTTGTTTAATCCTCTACGATCGTAGGCTCTGATACCATGATAACTCCATGAATGAAGATTAAACCTTGGAGAATTTACAGAGCATTTGAGAGAAGAAGAAGGAAGAAGATTGTATTAATGTCTTAATACAGTGAATCTGTACATACATGCTTATATATACTACTCTTACAATGAATGAATACAAAATATCTCTAACAAACTCTGTAACTAACTATTGCCATGTCATCAGCTGGTAACTAACTCTTGGAATCTTCTAACTAACATAAGCTTTGTTATTTCTGCATTTGCTAACATGTGTATTCTCCTCTTTAGCGTCCCGTCATTCCTTCTTGTTAACACAGGAAATCTAACTCATTCTAAGGTGGAGCACTTAAAACATATTTCATAACATAAGGATATAATGAATTAACATCATAGTAATATAGTTCTTTGCCAATAGGTATGTATGTATCGCTATGGCCATCATAATAACCCCGCTGAAATGCCTGTGACAAAGAAAATTTTATAAAATAAAATATCTTCTTGAGGTGCATGGTTCATTTTTATACCACATCAAATAGACAATGAACTCTGCTTAAGCATACACTTGATAGTGAATATTTAAAATACACATTTTCGAGCTATTATTTCTCCGATATTGGTGCAACCTATGGAGCACAACTATGAAAATAATTGTCAAAACCTATGAGAGATGGTGATGAAGAAGCATGAACAAAGATGGTCATTGGTAGTAAAAATCATTGCAAATATGCCTTTGACCAATAGCACTTATGCTTTTACTATTTGCATGTACAGTAGTTAGGAGCGGGTAAACAAGCGAATTGAGTTGAATATGAGTTGATTGAAAATGAGTTAAAGAAATATGGATAAAATACTCTATTCGACTCATATTTTAAATGAGTAATTATGAGTTACCCAATGGCCCCTACCACTTTTATTTTTATTTTTTATGAATGAATATATTTTACCCACTTAACTACCACTTTTAAATGGATAATCCATTTAAAATAGATAAATATGAATGGATAACCATATAAATTACTCATTTTGTCACCCCTACCAGTAGTTAACAAATAGGGAATTTGTGTAGAGAAACTTTATGGGTAAATCTCACAAATGATCACTAAATTATCTTCTTCTTTTTTTTTAAGAAATCATATAATTTTGTTTTTTTCTTGTAAAAAAAGTGCCCGTTTACATATTTTTGCTAGGAAAAATGACCTTTTTGACTCCGAACAACATGGTTACATTATCTATTTGGTATGCTTTTCTCATATATTTTTACTGAAATTGAAATATATGGAACCCTTTCATGAAAGAGTACTGTTGACATTTCATTGGGTAGCAGTGAGCTGCCCAATTTAATTTACCCATTTCCCACTTCCCCAGTACTGTTTTTCTGGTTGACAGTTAAAGGTAATTGGTAAGTTTAATTTAATTTGCACCTGCAGAATAATGAACATCATTCACCTGTGGCATGCTGCGCATATATTAAAAGTCATTATCACCTGAAAATTAAAGCATACTCAAAATGATCAATTGGTTCTTATGTTAAATGGAAAAAGGCTATACTTATCATTCGTCATATTTATTTGATATTTTTTTTACCATCCAAAATTAATATTGAAAAGCTTGTTTAAAGAGTAATTCCAGTTATATGAATTAATGTTTTTCTTTTCACTAACAAAATTTTACAATTTTTCTAAAGACAAATTTACTTCCAAACACAATCAATACTTTGAAATACATATTACTCCCTCCGTTTCAAAAAGAGTGACATAGTTTGACTTGACTTGACACGGAGTTTAAGAAAGTAAAGAAGACTTTTGAATCTTGTGGTTCTAAATTAAAGTTATGTCAAATGTACAAAATTGTCCTTTAATCATGTGGCCTTAAACATGTCACGTGGAAAGCTGAAATTAAAATGTTACCAAAAAAGAAAAGAGGTCATTATTTTTTAAACAGACTAAAAAAGAAATGAGTCATTCTTTTTTAAACGAAGGGAGTATCTTTTAAGCTTCATTTCAAATTTCAATACAAATTTAAATTCTTACACAATATTCAAGTGTTTTCAAACTACTGGTAGCTAATTATATTGGGCAGTACTTGTGGAAAACTTTTCACAGACTATTTACTTTACGGTATACCAACCACTGGATGGTGTTTTCCCCATTCTCTTTATAATCATTATTATTATCTAGCTACTCCTACCTTATTCTGAAGGAAAGACTATAAGACAGATTTCAAGGTCGTCGATCCGTAGGGTATAAGAATAGTATCGAAGTAATGTTAGAATTAATTACGTTGACATTATTTTTTATTAATTGTTTGATTTGTTATATTAAATGAATAGATTGTATTAAAACATGATAATCAAAGTGATTTGTTAAATTGATAATATTGAATATAGTGATTTGCTATATTCAAATGTGTTTATCAAAGTGCTTCTCTGATTGCTCAAGACAACTTGTTTACATTCCTACTTTATTCAAATAGGGCGAAACGTCGCGGTGACTCAAAAAATAATCAATTAATTCAATTTTAAAAGAATTTTAAGAAAAAAGAGTTATAAATGAGTCGCCACCTAATTTTAGGAAAAACTAAGAAACCAATTAAATGATCTACGAAACCATTAGATTCTAGGTAAGGGGTTCAAGTTATTTCGAAGGGAAGGTGTTAGGCATCCTTCGAAATCCACAATTGTGGGTCCCGATTGAATTCACCTTTTCAAATTGAGGAGGAGATAAAATAATATACAAGTTAAACAAACATGCAATATACACAAGTAGTAAAATAAAAACAATAATATCAAAAAACGGCCTAAGGTTTGCCTATCATCGGTATATACAAAATAATGAATAAAGAATATAATTCGAACTTCATTTGAATAGCTTCAATGGAAGCAACTCCGTGTACCTGTAATGACACTTAGTAAAAGTATTAATAATAAATAAATATGAATAAAAATGAGTAACTCAAATAACAACTAAAAATAAAAACCCGTCTTATTAACATAGGAGACCTTGAAATCGATGGTAATTTCTTCATTGGCCAATTTTAATATTCAAAAATATAAACTTAAACTAAAATTTCTATCTTTTAAAGTGGGAAGACCTCGAAAACCGATGAAGAAATTTTTTCATTTTAACATATAAGATAAAACAAATAAAAAAGATATAAAACAATGTGAGACATTTGTAACAGTGGCAAACCAGAAAAGAAAAGAACTCAAATAAGTACATGTTCACAAATAATAATAAATAAAATAAACAACATAAAGAAAGCAAATGTATAATAATAATAATAATAATAATAATAATAATAATAATAATAATAATAATGAATCAACAAGGCAAAGAGAAATAATTAAGGCAGTAGCAATACAAATCCAAAATTATTGGAAAGTGGAGAAAATAATAAAATATAAAACTATCACATATACCCATGTATCTAAAAATGCAAAAATTACAACTACCGTAAATGAATCACACACATGATTTTCAGAATATAAAATGGCAAATGTAATATCATGAAACAGTGAAACAAACGAGCAGCCAACAATCAGATCAAAATCAACAAAATTAAACAATGAATGTAACATAATCACCGGAAGTAGGCTTAGACAAAAGCAATGAAATCAAACTATAACAAGTATAATCCAGCAAATTAAAATAGATACAGATCTAAAAAATACAAACTCATATATGTAATATCCACCTAACAAAAATTTAAATTTAGAAACTAAAACAAAAATACCTGACCCAAATCTAGTTATTTTGTTGTGTTGCTCCGGTTCATCGGAGCTAGAAGATCCTCGCCGGAGCAATGAAGAAGACAAAGGATGGGTCCCTGTCGGCTGCAGGGGCAGAGCTACAGTGTTAAATGGGGATTCGGACAAACTCACTGACTTTTACATAGACCCTATATACATACTAAAATATCATGTACAAATATATTTAAATATTGTGTGCGAATCCACATCAAACTAAGGTCTGTGGTGCCGTGGTAAGCACGGGCAGCTTCGGTTCTTTGGTTGGGAGTTCGAGCCTCACTGGCAACTATTCATTTGTTTAGTTAATTCAATTTCTCCGGATTTTTTTATTTTTGATTAAAAATGTGCTTTGTGCCTATCTTTTACCCTCCTTTAATTCAATTTTTTCTATATAGTTTTTTCTAAATTATTTTTCAAACAATAAAATAGAAATGTGATAATTGAAAATAATAAAAAAAGTAGTGTCATACTCCAAAACAACATCCGACTATTAATTTCAAAATGAGAAAATGATCTAAAACCCCTCCAACTTATACCCGAAATCTCAACTATACACTTATACTTCACAGGGACCTATTACCCCCTTGAACTATTTTTTAATGGAATAAATAACACCCTAAAACTGAACACCCACATTCATAACTTGCAGTGGTGGACATGCACAGCCAGTTGTCAATGATTTTCTTTTTTATATTCTTTGTTTCTTCTTTCATCTTTATTCTATTTTATTTTTTCTTTTTCTTTTAAAACTTGTAAACGATATATATACACAAATTGATTCATCAAATTTTAGATTGCTATAATACTTGCCTCAAAATCATTCAGTTGTTTTCTTGGCTTTATTAATTTCTGAAAATTTGAAGAAAAAAATTATTGTTCTCCATCGTGTTCATCGGATTTGTGCGAATCTGTGAGTGTGATTAAGTTTGGTGTATGGAATCTACACATTACTTATTCTCTAACAAATATAAAATTTATCATACATCAAAGATGGGTTTGGGACTGCTGATTCTTCTCCAAAGTGAAAAGGAAAGTAATATCCTCCATTAAAATGGTGTCATTTTGCTTATAAAAATAAATAAATAATACATAATACTATTTAATTGTAACAAAAATATAATAAACATATTCTTTTTACTTGTTTTTTGCTTCTCACTCTCTCAAAGAGAGTGAATGCACTCTCTGTTCCAACTCATCATTTAAGGAGTCATTTATTTCATTTTTAAATAGTCCAGGGGGTGATAGAACACTCGTGAAGTTGGAGTGTGTAGTTGAGATTTGGTGTATAGATTGGAGGAGTTTTAGACCATTTTCTCTTTCAAAATAGATAATTGTAAGTAACAAAAATATAGTGTCATACTCTAAAACAACATCTCACTATTGATTTCTTTTGAAGTATTCAATAAAACGATAAACCCAATTTTTATTTTTTTTTAAAGTTAGGGTTCTAATTTTTACTACCTATTTCATTGCTACTGCTTGTTGTCAAAGTGCAGACCTCTGCCCTGGTAAGTACTATTTACTTGTTCCTCCTCGACTCTCCCTTTTGTCTTTTTTTTTATTTGTCTTTACACTGTATAACAATTTATTCAAAGATCTTATTTTTAATCTTTGATTTTAAGACTGTTCCACGTATTAATAATTGATTATATTAATTAAGTTATTGTTTCCTTCTCGGAACTTCAACTTTCAAGGCAAGAGTGGCTCAAGGGTGAAGCAAGTAAAACCTTCCCTTTAGGTCCCAACAATATTAATGGTGAATTTAATAATTTTAATTTTACTTAAAATAATATTGAGATTATAGAAAAATAATGTTCAAAAGTTATACTAAAATATAACACGTATCTACCTTTTACCAAAAAATATTTTAAAACTTTGAAATAAATAACTCAAATCTTCATATTATTAAATGAAGTATTTGAAAGTGTACCAAATGATGCATCATTTATGTTTTCAAAACATAACAACTTGTCGAGTGCAATTTTAATGATATGTTTGTAATTTATATATATATATATGTTTTTTTAAAAAAAAATAAAAATAAAATAATTTAGAACCCACAAACATCAAATCCTGGCTTCGCCTCTGGTCGGCTGTGTTGTTGTGCGAGTTCACAGCTACCGTTGTTTGGTGTGAGATCTGGCAGCTCACGGCGGTGTTTGGCTAGTCGGAGAAGAAGATAAATGGGATTTTGGTGGTGGTTGTTGTTTGTTGGAGGAAGCTCGTGAGTGGAGTTGTCTGGTGGCTATTTTCGGAGTGGGGTTTTGTGAGGGCAGGTCTGGTCGGGGTTTGGGTGCTCGTTGGTGAGCTACTAGTTGAGTTGTGGTGTTTTGGAGGTTGGATGGTTGTTTGGAGGTCGCCGGAGTCCGGCTGCCGGGATTTTGCTCGCCTTCGTTCTGGCGTGGTCGTTTTGTTGGAGAAGAGAATAGGCAGTGAAGAGAGAAAAGGAGAGAAGAGGGGTAGATTGACCAGTGGGGTCTCATTTTGGTGGTGACTGGTCGGAGCTCCGGCAAAAGTTCGCCGGAGAAAGATAATGAACTATAAAAAAATTGAACCCCAAATTCTAAAATTAATTCGCCGCCCTTGACTTAATGACTAAGTTATTGTTTAAATAGGAAATTGAAAACTAATAAAAAATTTCTAAAATTTTGACAAATAAAAAAAAATATCGATAAATTTATGTAAAATTATAAAAAATGTATTTTAAACTATTCAACAAATAAAACTTAAAAATTGCGATTTTGAAAATGTTAAACCAAAATTGGGTGTCTAACACAACCAATTTAACTTGAGGCAATAGATTGATTGATTGATCTATACTAAAGTTGGGAGTAAAAGACAGGTAATGTTGCTGAAGAGGAGGGCGGCGTTGAGAGACGAATTAGATAGAAATCCATGTACTAGCCATGAAGGAAAAAGACCTAGCTAAATTAGGATTAAGCAGCATCAGAGTAAAATGTAGATAAAACTATTGAGCTACACAAGTATTAGCTGCTCTAGAGTCATCTTTAACCTCCGAAAATAAAAGCAAACAAATTGCAAGTAGTGCACCGTAAAAAGAACAAGCCATGTATAGAAGATATATTTCCCCATTTTCCTCTTCCATTAAATTAAAAACTTCTTCAATCATCATCTCCATCTAACAGTGACTTGTAAGATTCCTCTTCATCAGAATCTTCAGCAAATACTCACTTCTTATAAGCATCCTTCTTCTTAAGGTAATCATCCAGGCATTTCCTTGTCTCTGCTATGTAAGGAGCTTTTTCAGCATCTGACAACTGTTTCCACTTCTCTCCACCAGCTATATGGATAGGGACCTTAGATTTATTATTTGGATTCTCCTCCTTGAACTGCTTCCTAAAGTCATTCAAGAAAATGAAGAAAGCACCTGCAGGCCTCTTGGGTTTGTTTGGATTCTTGTCAGACCTCCATCCTCGCTTAACATGGAAAGCTCTTGCAGGGCTCTTAGGTTTGTCAGGATCCTTGGCAGCCTCTTTCGCTTCATTAGTCTCGAGAGCTTTCTTCTTCAGGCCGAGCATGTTATTAGCTTTGGCATCAGATTGACCTCCTATCAATTATCATGATGAACCAGAGTGAGACTAACAAACAGAGATATGCCCTAGCTTTATTATGGCTATATGAGGTGCAGGAGAGGGGCTTAAAGGGAATCTCATACTTAATAGTCAGGACTCAAGATGATATATATACAAGTCTTTAACTAGGCTAAAAGAGTGTGTTAAGTTACCAAAAAAGCAAACTTAACAAAAAAAACAACAGCAGTTGGGACTTAACCCCAAGTAGTCAGTATGAGCTATATGCGTCATAGATTCTAGTTCATGCACAGAAAACAATTTATATATACCAAATGTATAAAGAGGTGGACCTTACCTGGATTTCCCCCATCTTCAGAGCCACTGGATGGATCAACCCTCTCTTCTTCAAAATCTGAAAGAATTACTGTCTCCATGTTTACTCCATTCGCTTTGTTAGTCTCAGAAGATTTGGCATCAGATTTACCTACTTTCATGATGAAACCAAACAAAGACAAACAATGAGATAAGTCCTAGCGGAGGCAATCTCAGTTAAAAAAGTAACTAGGCTAAAAGTGTGTTTTAACAAAAATTACAACTTAACATTGTGTTTGTCATCAAATATATAAACTATAAAGAGGTCAAGGTTGTTACGTCCAAAAATAATCAAGTGGCATGCAGAACAAACTTCAACAAACGAGAAATAGATCAAAAGATACAAACATTTAATGTGGTTCGGTCAATCAACCTATATTCAAAAGAAGATACAAGCAATTCACTATATAACCTTACACAATTGACTCGGAATACAAAGAGGTTCACAAAAATGTTAACATAACACTTGTATCACACCATTTTTCCCTTACACAAAACTCTCAAAACCTTTAGGACTAAATTGTGAATGTTATCACGTCAAAAGGAATAAACATCTATTTATAATGATTAATGTCATAAACCTTTTCTACTAGAGAAAGACCAATCAATTATGGACACTTTATGTTTTCCTTTTTCTAAAAGAAAAACTCAGTTTTGATTTTTAAAAAAAAAAAAACTCATAGCGAATACCCAACAAAGGTTACCTAAATGTGAATAGCATGGATTTCCCCCATCTTTGGAGCCACCTGATGGATCAACCCTTTTTTCTGATAATTGCACTGCCTCCATTTTTACTTTCTTTGATCTTGTTGATGCTTCATTAATGTTTTCTACCTCATCTTCCGAACTGCTAAATTCCTCAAAATGTCTAATGTTGGTAAGACATTTCTTTGAGTATAGCAGGACTTGGAAGGTGGACTTGTTGATGAGAAAGAAGATCAACATGTTTCCTACCTCCAACTTGTGATGTAACACAAACAGTGGCCAGTCTCCTTCACCTATTAAATAATCAGATGCATTCCTCACCATCTTAGCTTTACAAATCATCCCTTCATCTGTTTTCAGTAAGGCCGTCTTAGCCAACATCTTCTTGTGTTCTTTGACGAAAGCAGCCGGCATTCGCTAACAAGTTAAGGAAAAACTCAGTTACAAAAGCAACGACATAAATATCAAGGAAAAAAAAATAGAACTTACTATTTTATCCATAAAGCCTTGTTCAAGTAGGATGGAGAAAGATGGATTTTGTTGGTCAACATTTTAATATTAATATTTTATATATTAATTTGTTAAAAGTTTGGAGTCAAATGGTGCCTTTGCTGTCAAGTTATCCGTTGGTGGTAATTCATTTGTCTTAACGGTTGGAAATATATTTGGAGCATTACTTCATTTGGAGTAAGTGCTGATGTTACTGATTGTTTCTCTTGCAGCATCGTTTAGTGGCATCTTGGCCATAAGTTCTCCATATTATTTCTCCATTATCTGACTCTTTATTCCTCCATTATACCTTGTAACATATGTAACTCGTAAGATCACTATCTTCACTATTTACTACACCATTATCTTCCTATTCATGGCTAGGAAGACTTCTTCTAGTATAAATAGTGGTGGTCTTCATTTGGTTTGGGAGATACAATACAC